>NC_092108.1:6010920-6140920 GCF_045679555.1 Salvelinus alpinus
AGTGTTGTCCCTCTCTACCAGAGGGTGTATGGAGAGTGTTGTCCTTCTCTACCAGAGGGTGTATGGAGAGTGTTATCCTTCTCTACCAGAGGGTGTATGGAGAGTGTTGTCCTTCTCTACCAGAGGGTGTATGGAGAGTGTTGTCCTTCTCTACCAGAGGGTGTATGGAGAGTGTTATCCTTCTCTACCAGAGGGTGTATGGAGAGTGTTATCCTTCTCTACCAGAGGGTGTATGGAGAGTGTTGTCCTTCTCTACCAGAGGGTGTTTGGAGAGTGTTGTCCTTCTCTACCAGAGGGTGTATGGAGAGTGTTATCCTTCTCTACCAGAGGGTGTATGGAGAGTGTTGTCCTTCTCTACCAGAGGGTGTATGGAGAGTGTTGTCCCTCTCTACCAGAGGGTGTATGGAGAGTGTTGTCCCTCTCTACCAGAGGGTGTATGGAGAGTGTTGTCCCTCTCTACCAGAGGGTGTATGGAGAGTGTTGTCCCTCTCTACCAGAGGGTGTATGGAGAGTGTTGTCCCTCTCTACCAGAGGGTGTATGGAGAGTGTTGTCCCTCTCTACCAGAGGGTGTATGGAGAGTGTTGTCCCTCTCTACCAGAGGGTGTATGGAGAGTGTTGTCCCTCTCTACCAGAGGGTGTATGGAGAGTGTTGTCCCTCTCTACCAGAGGGTGTATGGAGAGTGTTGTCCCTCTCTACCAGAGGGTGTATGGAGAGTGTTGTCCCTCTCTACCAGAGGGTGTATGGAGAGTGTTGTCCCTCTCTACCAGAGGGTGTATGGAGAGTGTTGTCCTTCTCTACCAGAGGGTGTTTGGAGAGTGTTGTCCTTCTCTACCAGAGGGTGTATGGAGAGTGTTATCCTTCTCTACCAGAGGGTGTATGGAGAGTGTTGTCCTTCTCTACCAGAGGGTGTTTGGAGAGTGTTGTCCCTCTCTACCAGAGGGTGTATGGAGAGTGTTGTCCCTCTCTACCAGAGGGTGTTTGGAGAGTGTTGTCCTTCTCTACCAGAGGGTGTATGGAGAGTGTTGTCCCTCTCTACCAGAGGGTGTATGGAGAGTGTTGTCCTTCTCTACCAGAGGGTGTTTGGAGAGTGTTGTCCTTCTCTACCAGAGGGTGTATGGAGAGTGTTGTCCTTCTCTACCAGAGGGTGTATGGAGAGTGTTATCCTTCTCTACCAGAGGGTGTTTGGAGAGTGTTGTCCTTCTCTACCAGAGGGTGTATGGAGAGTGTTGTCCTTCTCTACCAGAGGGTGTATGGAGAGTGTTGTCCCTCTCTACCAGAGGGTGTATGGAGAGTGTTGTCCCTCTCTACCAGAGGGTGTATGGAGAGTGTTGTCCCTCTCTACCAGAGGGTGTATGGAGAGTGTTGTCCCTCTCTACCAGAGGGTGTATGGAGAGTGTTGTCCCTCTCTACCAGAGGGTGTATGGAGAGTGTTGTCCCTCTCTACCAGAGGGTGTATGGAGAGTGTTGTCCCTCTCTACCAGAGGGTGTATGGAGAGTGTTGTCCCTCTCTACCAGAGGGTGTATGGAGAGTGTTGTCCCTCTCTACCAGAGGGTGTATGGAGAGTGTTGTCCCTCTCTACCAGAGGGTGTATGGAGAGTGTTGTCCCTCTCTACCAGAGGGTGTATGGAGAGTGTTGTCCCTCTCTACCAGAGGGTGTATGGAGAGTGTTGTCCTTCTCTACCAGAGGGTGTTTGGAGAGTGTTGTCCTTCTCTACCAGAGGGTGTATGGAGAGTGTTGTCCCTCTCTACCAGAGGGTGTATGGAGAGTGTTGTCCTTCTCTACCAGAGGGTGTTTGGAGAGTGTTGTCCTTCTCTACCAGAGGGTGTATGGAGAGTGTTGTCCTTCTCTACCAGAGGGTGTATGGAGAGTGTTATCCTTCTCTACCAGAGGGTGTTTGGAGAGTGTTGTCCTTCTCTACCAGAGGGTGTATGGAGAGTGTTGTCCTTCTCTACCAGAGGGTGTATGGAGAGTGTTGTCCCTCTCTACCAGAGGGTGTATGGAGAGTGTTGTCCCTCTCTACCAGAGGGTGTATGGAGAGTGTTGTCCCTCTCTACCAGAGGGTGTATGGAGAGTGTTGTCCCTCTCTACCAGAGGGTGTATGGAGAGTGTTGTCCCTCTCTACCAGAGGGTGTATGGAGAGTGTTGTCCCTCTCTACCAGAGGGTGTATGGAGAGTGTTATCCTTCTCTACCAGAGGGTGTATGGAGAGTGTTGTCCTTCTCTACCAGAGGGTGTTTGGAGAGTGTTGTCCCTCTCTACCAGAGGGTGTATGGAGAGTGTTGTCCCTCTCTACCAGAGGGTGTATGGAGAGTGTTGTCCTTCTCTACCAGAGGGTGTATGGAGAGTGTTATCCTTCTCTACCAGAGGGTGTATGGAGAGTGTTGTCCCTCTCTACCAGAGGGTGTATGGAGAGTGTTGTCCTTCTCTACCAGAGGGTGTATGGAGAGTGTTGTCCCTCTCTACCAGAGGGTGTATGGAGAGTGTTGTCCCTCTCTACCAGAGGGTGTTTGGCAGTTGTTTTTAGTGTACAGTATCGCCATCAAGTGGACAGTCAAGGACTGACATTGTATTAACTGTGTTCCCCCTCCCTCCCCCATCTCTCCATCAGGCTGGTAAAGTGTTGAACTACTCCAACCCGTTGGTAGTGTTCCTGTTCCTCCTGACGTTCACCATGGCCACCATTATGCAGTGTTTCCTTCTCAGTGTGTTCTTCAACAAGGCCAACCTGGCTGCAGCCTGCAGCGGTATCATCTACTTCACCCTCTACCTCCCCCACATCCTCTGTGTGGCCTGGCAGGACCGCATCACCAAGAACGCCAAGATCACAGCGGTACTTTGACCAACCCTAACCCTATACCAACCCTCAGTCTGGTATATAACATCCCCTCAACCCTCAGTCTGGTATATAACATAACATCCCCTCAACCCTCAGTCTGGTATATAACATAACATCCCCTCAACCCTCAGTCTGGTATATAACATAACATCCCCTCAACCCTCAGTCTGGTATATAACATAACATCCCCTCAACCCTCAGTCTGGTATATAACATCCCCTTAACCCTCAGTCTGGTATATAACATAACATCCCCTCAACCCTCAGTCTGGTATATAACATAACATCCGCTCAACCCTCAGTCTGGTATATAACATAACATCCCCTCAACCCTCAGTCTGGTATATAACATAACATCCCCTCAACCCTCAGTCTGGTATATAACATACCCTGAACCCTCAGTCTGGTATATAACATCCCATCCCCTCAACCCTCAGTCTGGTATATAACATCCCCTTAACCCTCAGTCTGGTATATAACATAACATCCCCTCAACCCTCAGTCTGGTATATAACATCCCCTCAACCCTCAGTCTGGTATATAACATAACATCCCCTCAACCCTCAGTCTGGTATATAACATCCCCTTAACCCTCAGTCTGGTATATAACATAACATCCCCTCAACCCTCAGTCTGGTATATAACATCCCATCCCCTCAACCCTCAGTCTGGTATATAACATAACATCCCCTCAACCCCCAGTCTGGTATATAACATAACATCCCCTCAACCCTCAGTCTGGTATATAACATAACATCCCCTCAACCCTCAGTCTGGTATATAACATAACATCCCCTCAACCCTCAGTCTGGTATATAACATAACATCCCCTCAACCCTCAGTCTGGTATATAACATCCCCTCAACCCTCAGTCTGGTATATAACATAACATCCGCTCAACCCTCAGTCTGGTATATAACATAACATCCCCTCAACCCTCAGTCTGGTATATAACATAACATCCCCTCAACCCTCAGTCTGGTATATAACATACCCTGAACCCTCAGTCTGGTATATAACATCCCATCCCCTCAACCCTCAGTCTGGGATATAACATCCCCTTAACCCTCAGTCTGGTATATAACATAACATCCCCTCAACCCTCAGTCTGGTATATAACATCCCCTCAACCCTCAGTCTGGTATATAACATAACATCCCCTCAACCCTCAGTCTGGTATATAACATCCCCTTAACCCTCAGTCTGGTATATAACATAACATCCCCTCAACCCTCAGTCTGGTATATAACATCCCATCCCCTCAACCCTCAGTCTGGTATATAACATAACATCCCCTCAACCCTCAGTCTGGTATATAACATAACATCCCCTCAACCCTCAGTCTGGTATATAACATAACATCCCCTCAACCCTCAGTCTGGTATATAACATAACATCCCCTCAACCCTCAGTCTGGTATATAACATAACATAACATCCCCTCAACCCTCAGTCTGGTATATAACATAACATCCCCTCAACCCTCAGTCTGGTATATAACATACCCTGAACCCTCAGTCTGGTATATAACATCCCCTTAACCCTCAGTCTGGTATATAACATCCCCTCAACCCTCAGTCTGGTATATAACATAACATCCCCTCAACCCTCAGTCTGGTATATAACATCCCCTCAACCCTCAGTCTGGTATATAACATAACATAACATCCCCTCAACCCCCAGTCTGGTATATAACATAACATAACATCCCCTCAACCCTCAGTCTGGTATATAACATAACATCCCCTCAACCCTCAGTCTGGTATATAACATCCCCTCAACCCTCAGTCTGGTATATAACATAACATCCCCTCAACCCTCAGTCTGGTATATAACATAACATCCCCTCAACCCTCAGTCTGGTATGTAACATAACACCCCCTCATCCCTCAGTCTGGTATATAACATACCCTGAACCCTCAGTCTGGTATATAACATAACACCCCCTCAACCCTCAGTCTGGTATGTAACATAACACCCCCTCAACCCTCAGTCTGGTATGTAACATAACACCCCCTCAACCCTCAGTCTGGTATGTAACATAACACCCCCTCAACCCTCAGTCTGGTATATAACATAATACCCCCTCAACCCTCAGTCTGGTATATAACATAACATCCCCTCAACCCTCAGTCTGGTATATAACATCCCCTCAACCCTCAGTCTGGTATATAACATCCCCTCAACCCCCAGTCTGGTATATAACATCCCCTCAACCCCCAGTCTGGTATATAACATAACATAACATCCCCTCAACCCTCAGTCTGGTATATAACATAACATCCCCTCAACCCTCAGTCTGGTATATAACATAACATCTCCTCAACCCTCAGTCTGGTATATAACATAACATCACACCCCCTCAACCCTCAGTCTGGTATATAACATACCCTGAACCCTCAGTCTGGTATATAACATCCCCTTAACCCTCAGTCTGGTATATAACATAGCATTACATCCCCTCAACCCTCAGTCTGGTATATAACATAATACCCCCTCAACCCTCAGTCTGGTATATAACATAACATCCCCTCAACCCTCAGTCTGGTATGTAACATAACACCCCCTCAACCCTCAGTCTGGTATATAACATACCCTGAACCCTCAGTCTGGTATATAACATACCCTGAACCCTCAGTCTGGTATATAACATCCCCTGAACCCTCAGTCTGGTATATAACATCCCCTCAACCCTCAGTCTGGTATATAACATAACATCCCCTCAACCCTCAGTCTGGTATATAACATAACATCCCCTCAACCCTCAGTCTGGTATATAACATAACATCCCCTCAACCCTCAGTCTGGTATATAACATCCCATCCCCTCAACCCTCAGTCTGGTATATAACATAACATCCCCTCAACCCTCAGTCTGGTATATAACATACCCTGAACCCTCAGTCTGATATATAACATAACATCCCCTGAACCCTCAGTCTGGTATATAACATAACATCCCCTCAACCCTCAGTCTGGTATATAACATCCCATCCCCTCAACCCTCAGTCTGGTATATAACATAACATCCCCTCAACCCTCAGTCTGGTATATAACATAACATCCCCTCAACCCTCAGTCTGGTATATAACATAACATCCCCTCAACCCTCAGTCTGGTATATAACATACCCTGAACCCTCAGTCTGGTATATAACATAACATCCCCTCAACCCTCAGTCTGGTATATAACATACCCTGAACCCTCAGTCTGGTATATAACATACCATAACATCCCCTCAACCCTCAGTCTGGTATATAACATAACATCCCCTCAACCCTCAGTCTGGTATATAACATACCCTGAACCCTCAGTCTGGTATATAACATAACATCCCCTCAACCCTCAGTCTGGTATATAACATCCCATCCCCTCAACCCTCAGTCTGGTATATAACATAACACCCCCTCAACCCTCAGTCTGGTATATAACATAACATCCCCTCAACCCTCAGTCTGGTATATAACATACCCTGAACCCTCAGTCTGGTATATAACATAACATCCCCTCAACCCTCAGTCTGGTATATAACATACCCTGAACCCTCAGTCTGGTATATAACATACCATAACATCCCCTCAACCCTCAGTCTGGTATATAACATAACATCCCCTCAACCCTCAGTCTGGTATATAACATACCATAACATCCCCTCAACCCTCAGTCTGGTATATAACATAACATCCCCTCAACCCTCAGTCTGGTATATAACATAACACCCCCTCAACCCTCAGTCTGGTATATAACATAACATCCCCTGAACCCTCAGTCTGGTATATAACATCCCCTCAACCCTCAGTCTGGTATATAACATCCCCTCAACCCTCAGTCTGGTATATAACATAACATCCCCTCAACCCTCAGTCTGGTATATAACATCCCCTCAACCCTCAGTCTGGTATATAACATCCCCTCAACCCTCAGTCTGGTATGTAACATACCATAACATCCCCTCAACCCAAAGATCAATAGAGAGATGTTCTGCCTCTACCTGTGTGTTTTCCCTCAGAGCCTGTTGTCCCCAGTAGCGTTTGGTTTTGGGACGGAGTACCTGTCTCGTTATGAGGAGCAGGGCCTGGGTCTGCAGTGGGACAACATCGGCACCAGTCCACTAGAGGGCGACGCCTACTCCTTCTTCACCTCCATAGGCATGATGATGTTTGACTCCGTGCTCTATGGCTTCCTGGCATGGTACCTTGACAACGTCTTCCCAGGTTAGAGGGAGTGTGGGGTTGTGTTTGGGGGGGGTTGTGTGTTTCTGTGTGTAGCTCATTTCACTTGTACCCGTATATGGGTTTACAATAGCACCTAAATTGAAACGAAGTGGCTGGACAGCAGTGGAGGCTGGTGAGGGGAGGACGGCTCATAATAATGTCTGGAACGGAGTTTGTGGAATGGCATCAAACCATGTGTTTGATGTATTTGATACCATTCCACCTATTCCGCTCCAGCTATTACCTCAAACCCGTCCTCCCCAAGTAAGGTGCCACCAACCCCCTGTGCTGTACAGTAACATGCTATACATGACGTCAGAGCTCAGGGTCTGTGCAGTAACATGCTATACATGACGTCAGAGCTCAGTGTCTGTACAGTAACACGCTATACATGACGTCAGAGCTCAGTGTCTGTACAGTAACATGCTATAGATGACGTCAGAGCTCAGTGGCTGTACAGTAACACGCTATACATGACGTCAGAGCTCAGTGGCTGTACAGTAACACGCTATACATGACGTCAGAGCTCAGTGGCTGTACAGTAACACGCTATACATGACGTCAGAGCTCAGTGGCTGTACAGTAACACGCTATACATGACGTCAGAGCTCAGGGTCTGTACAGTAACACGCTATACATGACGTCAGAGCTCAGTGGCTGTACAGTAACACGCTATACATGACGTCAGAGCTCAGGGTCTGTACAGTAACACGCTATACATGACGTCAGAGCTCAGTGTCTGTACAGTAACACGCTATACATGACGTCAGAGCTCAGTGTCTGTACAGTAACATGCTATACATGACGTCAGAGCTCAGTGTCTGTACAGTAACATGCTATACATGACGTCAGAGCTCAGTGTCTGTACAGTAATACGCTATACATGACGTCAGAGCTCAGGCTCTGCGCTTCACAGCTCTGTACGGGTTTTGCCTGACAGACATTCTGAACTTGAGCCCCGAACGCAACCAAAAGGTTTCCCCTCATCCCTCCTGCTAATTGGGCAACTTTAACAACAACAGTAATTGTGTGACGGCGGGGACGCAGGGTTGTGTTCCCATCTTAAATAACTACCAGTGTGTTGCCTCTAGTTCCTCAACGGCACAGCTAGAAGAGCTCAAGAACAGCACTTTGTAGTTGAAGACTCTTGTTTGAGTCATAAAAGTGCATTGAAATGACTTGGGAACCGTACACATTTTGGAAAGGTGTGTGTTGCCGCTTGGAAACACCAGTTAAGTCCTCTCACTCAAACCCTTGTAAATGTTTTGTCTTACCTACCCTACATTTCCCATGAATATTATTATTACTGAATGTATTCAAAGTATTTTCAGATTTCGTTATCAACAAACGCTGTGAAAGTACACTAAATGTAAAACGCACATAAAATCAAACAGTGTAATGTTTGGTTCATTCTTGTGCCAGGTGAACTGTTGTGTCCTCAAATTCGGTCTAATAATTTCCCCATGATCTGTAAATGGTTCCCTTTCAATTGCTACCATGATTATAAATATGTTTTTTTAATATATATTCTGTAAAAAACATTGCCATAGCCAATTCCCTGGAGTGTAAAGGGTTAACCCTTATTGGAGCCGTAGTTAACCCGTATTGGAGCCGTAGTTAACCCTTATTGGAGCCGTAGTTAACCCTTATTGGAGCTGTAGTTAACCCTTATTGGAGCCGTAGTTAACCCTTATTGGAGCTGTAGTTAACCCTTATTGGAGCTGTAGTTAACCCTTATTGGAGCCGTAGTTAACCCTTATTGGAGCCGTAGTTAACCCTTATTGGAGCCGTAGTTAACCCTTATTGGAGCTGTAGTTAACCCTTATTGGAGCCGTAGTTAACCCTTATTGGAGCCGTAGTTAACCCTTATTGGAGCTGTAGTTAACCCTTATTGGAGCCGTAGTTAACCCTTATTGGAGCCGTAGTTAACCCTTATTGGAGCCGTAGTTAACCCTTATTGGAGCCGTAGTTAACCCTTATTGGAGCCGTAGTTAACCCTTATCAGAGCCGTAGTTAACCCTTATTGGAGCTGTAGTTAACCCTTATTGGAGCCGTAGTTAACCCTTATTGGAGCCGTAGTTAACCCTTATTGGAGCCGTAGTTAACCCTTATTGGAGCCGTAGTTAACCCTTATTGGAGCCGTAGTTAACCCTTATTGGAGCTGTAGTTAACCCTTATTGGAGCTGTAGTTAACCCTTATTGGAGCCGTAGTTAACCCTTATTGGAGCCGTAGTTAACCCTTATTGGAGCCGTAGTTAACCCTTATTGGAGCTGTAGTTAACCCTTATTGGAGCCGTAGTTAACCCTTATTGGAGCCGTAGTTAACCCTTATTGGAGCTGTAGTTAACCCTTATTGGAGCCGTAGTTAACCCTTATTGGAGCCGTAGTTAACCCTTATCGGAGCCGTAGTTAACCCTTATCGGAGCTGTAGTTAACCCTTATCAGAGCTGTAGTTAACCCTTATTGGAGCTGTAGTTAACCCTTATTGGTGCAGTGGTTAACCCTTATTGGAGCTGTAGTTAACCCGTATTGGAGCCGTAGTTAACCCTTATTGGAGCTGTAGTTAACCCTTATTGGAGCCGTAGTTAACCCGTATTGGAGCCGTAGTTAACCCTTATTGGAGCTGTAGTTAACCCTTATTGGAGCCGTAGTTAACCCTTATCGGAGCCGTAGTTAACCCTTATTGGAGCCGTAGTTAACCGTTATTGGAGCCGTAGTTAACCCTTATTGGAGCCGTAGTTAACCCTTATTGGAGCCGTAGTTAACCCGTATTGGAGCCGTAGTTAACCCTTATTGGAGCTGTAGTTAACCCTTATTGGAGCCGTAGTTAACCCGTATTGGAGCCATAGTTAACCCTTATTGGAGCCGTAGTTAACCCTTATTGGAGCTGTAGTTAACCCTTATTGGAGCCGTAGTTAACCCGTATTGGAGTCGTAGTTAACCCTTATTGGAGCCGTAGTTAACCCGTATTGGAGCCGTAGTTAACCCTTATCAGAGCTGTAGTTAACCCTTATCAGAGCTGTAGTTAACCCTTATCAGAGCTGTAGTTAACCCTTATCGGAGCTGTAGTTAACCCTTATTGGAGCTGTAGTTAACCCTTATTGGAGCTGTAGTTAACCCTTATTGGAGCTGTAGTTAACCCTTATTGGAGCCGTAGTTAACCCTTATTGGAGCCGTAGTTAACCCGTATTGGAGCCGTAGTTAACCCTTATTGGAGCCGTAGTTAACCCTTATTGGAGTCGTAGTTAACCCTTATCGGAGCCGTAGTTAACCCTTATTGGAGCCGTAGTTAACCCTTATTGGAGCCGTAGTTAACCCTTATTGGAGCCGTAGTTAACCCTTATTGGAGTCGTAGTTAACCCTTATCGGAGCCGTAGTTAACCCTTATTGGAGCCGTAGTTAACCCTTATTGGTGCAGTGGTTAACCCTTATTGGAGCCGTAGTTAACCCTTATTGGAGCTGTAGTTAACCCTTATTGGAGCCGTAGTTAACCCTTATTGGTGCAGTGTTTAGGGTTACCATAAGGAGACTCGGATTCCATGACACCTGAAAGTGGCATCACGCTGTCGTTGTTTACTAAAATGGATACAGTACTGTATAATAAATCCCTCCCTCCTCTCTCTAGGTCAGTATGGGATTGGACGACCATTCTACTTCCCATTCCAGCCCTCCTATTGGCAAAGGTCTGAACCCGCCCTCTCCAACATTCCAGACTCAGGTTAGTGTCTTTAGTCACGGTCTCTGTCCACTATAAGTGTCTATAATATAATCATATATAGACACTATATGAATATCATTATCATATATAGACAGTATATGAATATTATAATCATATATAGACACTATATGAATATCATTATCATATATAGACAGTATATGAATATTTTCATCATATATAGACAGTATATTAATATTATATTCATATATAGACACTATATGAATATCATTATCATATATAGACAGTATATGAATATTTTCATCATATATAGACAGTATATGCATATTATAATCATATATAGACACTTTATGAATATCATTATCATATATAGACACTATATGAATATCATTATCATATATAGACACTATATGAATATCATATATAGACACTATATGAATATCATTATCATATATAGACACTATATGAATATCATTATCATATATAGACAGTATATGAATATTATAATCATATATAGACACTATATGAATATCATTATCATATATAGACAGTATATGAATATTTTCATCATATATAGACAGTATATGAATATTATTATCATATTTAGACAGTATATGAATATCGTTATCATATATAGACAGTATATGAATATCATTATCATATTTAGACAGTATATGAATATCGTTATCATATATAGACAGTATATGAATATCATTATCATATATAGACAGTATATGAATATCATTATCATATTTAGACAGTATATGAATATCGTTATCATATATAGACAGTATATGCATATCATTATCATATTTAGACAGTATATGAATATCGTTATCATATTTAGACAGTATATTCATATCATTATCATATTTAGACAGTATATGAATATCGTTATCATACATAGACAGTATATGGATATCGTTATCATATATAGACAGTATATGAATATCGTTATCATATATAGACAGTATATGAATATCGTTATCATATATAGACAGTATATGAATATCATTATCATATTTAGACAGTATATGTAGGCATACATATGAACATACTGTTTGAACTTCGATTGAAGGAGTGATGTGGCCTACCTTTGTAATGGACTTTTTCTCCCATGAGTTTCTCTCACAGTAGTGAAACATTGTAGTGTGACTGTGTATCTTTCTCCCTGCAGATCCAGAGAAGCCCGACGTGGACAAGGACGTAGACAGTATGTGTTCACCTAGGAGGTGTAACGGTGTGGGGGTAAGGAAACCCTGCAAACACCAGGACAAGAGAGAGAGGATGGAGAGAGAGAGGGAGGAGGTGCTGAAACGACAGGAAGAAGAACAGAACAACGAGGAGCAGGAAGAGGATCTGACAGGTAGGGGCTGTGGAATTGGCTAGACGGGACTCATGTACTGTGATTGGCTAGACAGCGCTCAGGTAGCTACGATGTGATTGGCTAGACAGGACTCATGTGCTGTGATTGGCTAGACGGGGCGCAGGTAGCTACGATGTGATTGGCTAGAGAGGCCTCACGTAGCTAGTCTGTAATTGGCTAGAGGCCTCACGTAGCTAGTCCGTAATTGGCTAAATAGGGTACACGATCACTCAATAACAACAGATGATTCCGATGGCTCAGTTGATTGCATGACCAGTCAATCCCATGCATGTTAGAAAATAATTTATCATCCTCCATGCCACTTTGCTTATGGCCCAGCTCTGGCTTGAGGTATATAGTCATAACCAGTACGCCTGGCCTTTACATGCTACAGATCCGGTTTAGCTATAGCAACCAGACCTGACCCCCTAATTACAAGTAGTCAATGGGCCAATTGATAAGTGGTAGCCTTGTAGATATGGGCCAGATCTAAACCATTGTACATTTTGTGTGTCTTCCTCCATTTTGGGTGCCTGCCCTCCCCTTTACTACAGGTCAGTTGTTCTTTGAGCCGGAGCCAGCAGGGCTGACCGTGGGGGTAGAGATTCAGGACTTGGTCAAGGTGTTTCCTGGGGGATCCCGTCCGGCCGTGGACCACCTCAGCATCGCCTTTTACGAGGGCCAGATCACATCATTCCTAGGACACAACGGAGCTGGGAAAACCACCACCATGTATGTATTGTATCTACCCTGGTTTCCCAGATGTGTTGTGTGCTGTAGACCACATGAGATCTCCAGATATCACAACGGAGTCCAGGCTTACCCCCTAAAACCACTACCTAGTCTGCAGAGCACCTACTTTTATTGTCCTCATTTTGTGGTGTAGGATATCAACTATACAATATTGAATTAGCCTAAATGTTTCAATACGGCTATTAGCGATCGAGAGCGTTATCCAGAGAAAATGTCTGTGAGGGATAAAGAAAGTTGATAGTCTAGTGACAGAGTAGGTGGTCATTGTGTATTTCAGATTTGGTTCTGGGTGCCAAGATTACTTATTAATAATGTTCATGACATGACATCATGCTCCTCTTAATCGCGCGCGTGTGTGTGTGTGTGTGTGTGTGTGTGTGTGTGTGTGTGTGTGTGTGTGTGTGCGTGTGTGTGTGTGTGCGTGTGTGCGTGTGTGTGTGTGTGTGTGTGTGTGTGTGTGTGTGTGTCTCTCCAGGTCAATCCTGACTGGTCTGTTCCCTCCTACATCTGGGACAGCCTTTATACACGGGAGAGACATCAGGACTGACATGGACAGTATCCGCACATCCATGGGCATGTGTCCCCAGTACAATATCCTCTTCAAACAGTGAGTCCTCCTCCTCTTCCTCCTCTTCCTCATCCTCGTCCTCTTCCCCCCCCTCCTCCTCCTTCTCGGCTATGTGTCCCAGTACAATGTCCTCTTCAAACAGTGAGTCCTCCTCCTCCTCCTCCTCCTCATCCTCGTCCTCTTCCCCACCCTCCTCCTCCTTCTCGGCTATGTGTCCCAGTACAATGTCCTCTTCAAACAGTGAGTCCTCCTCCTCCTCCTCCTCCTCCTCCTCCTCCTCCTCCTCGGCTATGTGTCCCAGTACAATGTCCTCTTCAAACTGTGACTCCTCCTCCTCCGCCTCTTCCTCCCCCTCCTGCTCGGTTATGTGTTTCAGTACAATGTCCTCTTCAAACTGTGAGTCCTCCTCCTCCTCCTCCGCCTCCCCCTCCTCCTCTTCGGCTATGTGTTTCAGTACAATGTCCTCTTCAAACACTGAGTCCTCTTCCTCTCACTCCTCATCTTCCTCCTCCTCCTCCTCCTGCTCTGCTATGTGTTTCAGTACGATGTCCTCTTCAAACAGTGAGTCCTCCTCCCCCTCCTCCTCCTCCCCCCCCTCCTCCTCCCCCCCCCTCCTCCTCCTCCTCCTCCTCCTCCTCCTCCTGCTCGACTATGTGTCCCAGTACAATGTCCTCTTCAAACAGTGAGTCCTCCTCCCCCTCCTCCTCCTCCTCCTCCTCCTCCTCCTCCTCCTCCTCCTCCTCCTGCTCGACTATGTGTCCCAGTACAATGTCCTCTTCAAACAGAGTCCTCCATATACCCACTGGCACTTGTCTAGAAACTTGAGTAGTCAGGTCAATCATAGGACTGGCATGTTGATGACATAGCAGACTGATGACATAGCAGATTGATGACATAGCAGATTGATGACATAGCAGATTGATGACATAGCAGACTGATGACATAGCAGACTGATGACATAGCAGATTGATGACATAACAGATTGATGACATAGCAGATTGATGACATAGCAGACTGATGACATAGTAGATTGATGACATAGCAGACTGATGACATAGCAGATTGATGACATAACAGATTGATGGCATAGCAGATTGATGACATAGCAGATTGATGACATAACAGATTGATGACATAGCAGACTGATGACATAGCAGACTGATGACATAGCAGATTGATGACATAACAGATTGATGACATAGAAAACTGATGACATAACAGATTGATGACATAGCAGATTGATGACATAACAGATTGATGACATAGCAGATTGATGACATAACAGATTGATGACATAGCAGATTGATGACATAACAGATTGATGACATAGCAGACTGATGACATAGCAGACTGATGACATAACAGATTGATGACATAACAGATTGATGACATAGCAGATTGATAAATGTTTGTTTCCTACAATTAACAGTTTAGACATTTGTTGACTTGTCTGCTGTAGTGACTGACAACCTCTCTCCCTCTCTCTGTCCAGTCTGACGGTCGAGGAACACATCCTGTTCTACTCTATGCTGAAGGGCACCTCTCAGGCCGAGGCTCAACAGGCGGTCCAGGTCATGCTGGAGGATCTGGGCCTGCCTCATAAGAGAGACGAGGAGGCACAGAACCTCTCAGGTGGGTCAGGCTGGGTGTGTGGGCTTGCCTCATAAGAAAGACAATTTATCTTTCAGGGGAGGGAGACAACGAGGCACAGAACCTCTCAGGGGGGAGTCAACGAGGCACAGAACCTCTCAGAGGGAGACAACGAGGCACAGGACCTCTCAGGGGGAGTCAACGAGGCACAGAACCTCTCAGAGGGAGACAACGAGGCACAGGACCTCTCATGGGGGAGTCAACGAGGCACAGAACCTCTCAGAGGGAGACAACGAGGCACAGAACCTCTCAGGGGGGAGTCAACGAGGCACAGAACCTCTCAGAGGGAGACAACGAGGCACAGGACCTCTCAGGGGGGAGTCAACGAGGCACAGAACCTCTCAGAGGGAGACAACGAGGCACAGGACCTCTCAGGGGGGAGTCAACGAGGCATAGGACCTCTCAGAGGGAGACAACGAGGCACAGAACCTCTCAGGGGGGAGTCAACGAGGCACAGAACCTCTCAGAGGGAGACAACGAGGCACAGGACCTCTCAGGGGGGAGTCAACGAGACATAGGACCTCTCAGGGGGAGACAACGAGGCACAGAACCTCTCAGAGGGAGACAACGAGGCACAGGACCTCTCAGGGGGAGACAACGAGGTACAGGACCTCTCAGGGGGGAGTCAACGAGGCACAGGACCTCTCAGGGGGGAGGCAACGAGGCACAGAACCTCTCAGGGGGGAGACAACGAGGCACAGGACCTCTCAGGGGGAGACAACGAGGCACAGGACCTCTCAGGGGGGAGTCAACGAGGCACAGAACCTCTCAGAGGGAGACAACGAGGCACAGGACCTCTCAGGGGGGAGTCAACGAGGCATAGGACCTCTCAGGGGGAGACAACGAGGCACGGGACCTCTCAGGGGGAGACAACGAGGCACAGGACCTCTCAGGGGGAGACAACGAGGCACAGGACCTCTCAGGGGGGAGTCAACGAGGCACAGGACCTCTCAGGGGGGAGTCAACGAGGCACAGGACCTCTCAGGGGGGAGTCAACGAGGCACAGGACCTCTCAGGGGGAGACAACGAGGCACAGGACTTCTCA
Organism: Salvelinus alpinus; assembly: GCF_045679555.1. Lineage (NCBI taxonomy): Eukaryota > Metazoa > Chordata > Actinopteri > Salmoniformes > Salmonidae > Salvelinus > Salvelinus alpinus. Next base: position 6,027,029 of record NC_092108.1, read on the forward strand.
GGGGGAGACAACGAGGCACAGGACCTCTCAGGGGGGAGTCAACGAGGCACAGGACCTCTCAGGGGGGAGTCAACGAGGCACAAGACCTCTCAGGTGGAGACAACGAGGCACAGGACCTCTCAGGGGGAGACAACGAGGCACAGGACCTCTCAGGGGGGAGTCAACGAGGCACAGGACCTCTCAGGGGGAGACAACGAGGCACAGGACCTCTCAGGGGGGAGTCAACGAGGCACAGGACCTCTCAGAGGGAGACAACGAGGCACAGGACCTCTCAGGGGGGAGTCAACGAGGCACAGAACCTTTCAGGGGGGAGACAACGAGGCACAGAACCTCTCAGGGGGGAGAGAACGAGGCACAGAACCTCTCAGGGGGAGACAACGAGGCACAGAACCTGTGTTTTACCCTACATTGTTTATTGTGTTGCCCCTGAAATAACGTCTGTTCTCACTCTGTGCAGGGGGTATGCAGAGGAAGCTGTCTGTTGCCATGGCATTTGTTGGGGGGTCAAAGATTGTGATCCTGGATGAGCCCACGTCGGGGGTCGACCCTTACTCCAGACGATCCATCTGGGACCTGCTACTCAAATACCGCACAGGTACTACCCTTAGCCACTACACCCGGTTTAGACCTGGGAACCCATGTTTCAGCACTTCTCTATGAGAAACTCAGTGCCAGGCTGAAGAGAGAACTAGCAGATACTCAGGCCTTCAAGGACTGGTGTTTCCCAACCCTGCTCCACCTTGCCTGAGGCTTGATTCCCTATCCAAGCACTACAATCAACTCTCTCTAACCTTTGATCCCTGTCCCCCAGGGCGTGCTAGTGTCCCTGTCCACTCACCACATGGACGAGGCTGACCTGTTGAGTGACCTAGCTCCTAGTCCTGACCTCTGAACTCTGACCTCTAACCCCAGGCCGTACAGTGATCCTGTCCACTCACCACATGGACGAGGCTGACCTGTTGAGTGACCGTGTAGCCATCATCTCTAAGGGACAGCTCCATTGCTGCGGCTCCCCCCTGTTCCTCAAGAACTGCTTCGGAGTGGGATTCTACCTCACCCTGGTCCGGCGCATGAAGGACGTGAGGAAAAAAGAGGTGGATACACTAGAATAGTGTTGAAGAGATGGAGATACTCTAGAATAGTATTAAAGAGATGGAGATACACTAGAATAGTATTGAAGAGATGGAGATACACTGGAATAGTATTGAAGAGATGATACACTAGAATAGTGTTGAAGAGATGGAGATACTCTAGAATAGTATTGAAGAGATGATACACTAGAATAGTATTGAAGAGGAGATACTCTAGAATAGTATTAAAGAGATGGAGATACACTAGAATAGTATTGAAGAGGAGATACTCTAGAATAGTATTGAAGAGATGATACACTAGAATAGTATTGAAGAGGAGATACTCTAGAATAGTATTAAAGAGATGGAGATACACTAGAATAGTATTGAAGAGATGATACACTAGAATAGTATTGAAGAGGAGATACTCTAGAATAGTATTAAAGAGATGGAGATACACTGGAATAGTATTGAAGAGGAGATACTCTAGAATAGTATTGAAGAGGTGATACACTAGAATAGTATTGAAGAGGAGATACACGAGAATAGTATTAAAGAGATGGAGATACACTGGAATAGTATTGAAGAGGAGATACACTAGACTAGTATTAAAGAGATGGAGATACACTAGAATAGTATTGAAGAGGAGATACACTAGAATAGTATTGAAGAGATGATACACTAGAATAGTATTGAAGAGGAGATACACTAGAATAGTATTGAAGAGGAGATACACTAGAATAGTATTGAAGAGGAGATACACTAGAATAGTATTGAAGAGGAGATACACTAGAATAGTATTGAAGAGATGATACACTAGAATAGTATTGAAGAGATGATACACTAGAATAGTATTGAAGAGGAGATACACTGGAATAGTATTGAAGAGGAGATACACTAGACTAGTATTGAAGAGGAGATACACTAGAATAGTATTGAAGAGGAGATACACTAGAATAGTATTGAAGAGGAGATACACTAGAATAGTATTATAGAGATCATACACTAGAATAGTATTAAAGAGATGATACACTAGAATAGTATTGAAGAGATGGAGGGCCAGATAATTGGCTAAGGCGGACCATGCAATGTTGTCATTCTCCTCTCTCAGAATGACTATATGCCTCTGAGTGTCTCTGTGTTAAAGAGTGTAAAGGACCTGGTAGAGTGTCTCTGTGTAAAGGACCTGGTAGTGTCTCTGTGTAAAGGACCTGGTAGAGTGTCTCTGTGTAAAGAACCTGGTAGAGTGTCTCTGTGTAAAGGACCTGGTAGTGTCTCTGTGTAAAGGACCTGGTAGTGTCTCTGTGTAAAGGACCTGGTAGAGTGTCTCTGTGTAAAGGACCTGGTAGTGTCTCTGTGTAAAGGACCTGGTAGAGTGTCTCTGTGTAAAGGACCTGGTAGAGTGTCTCTGTGTAAAGGACCTGGTAGAGTGTCTCTGTGTAAAGGACCTGGTAGAGTGTCTCTGTGTAAAGGACCTGGTAGAGTGTCTCTGTGTAAAGGACCTGGTAGTGTCTCTGTGTAAAGGACCTGGTAGAGTGTCTCTGTGTAAAGGACCTGGTAGTGTCTCTGTGTAAAGGACCTGGTAGTGTCTCTGTGTAAAGAACCTGGTAGAGTGTCTCTGTGTAAAGAACCTGGTAGAGTGTCTCTGTGTAAAGGACCTGGTAGAGTGTCTCTGTGTAAAGGACCTGGTAGAGTGTCTCTCTGTAAAGGACCTGGTAGAGTGTCTCTGTGTAAAGGACCTGGTAGAGTGTCTCTGGGTAAAGGACCTGGTAGAGTGTCTCTGGGTAAAGGACCTGGTAGAGTGTCTCTGGGTAAAGGACCTGGTAGAGTGTCTCTGGGTAAAGGACCTGGTAGTGTCTCTGTGTAAAGGACCTGGTAGAGTGTCTCTGTGTAAAGGACCTGGTAGAGTGTCTCTGTGTAAAGGACCTGGTAGAGTGTCTCTGTGTAAAGGACCTGGTAGAGTGTCTCTGGGTAAAGGACCTGGTAGAGTGTCTCTGTGTAAAGGACCTGGTAGAGTGTCTCTGGGTAAAGGACCTGGTAGAATGTCTCTGTGTAAAGGACCTGGTAGAGTGTCTCTGTGTAAAGGACCTGGTAGAGTGTCTCTGGGGAAAGGACCTGGTAGAGTGTCTCTGGGTAAAGGACCTGGTAGAGTGTCTCTGTGTAAAGGACCTGGTAGAGTGTCTCTGTGTAAAGGACCTGGTAGTGTCTCTGTGTAAAGGACCTGGTAGAGTGTCTCTGTGTAAAGGACCTGGTAGAGTGTCTCTGTGTAAAGGACCTGGTAGAGTGTCTCTGTGTAAAGGACCTGGTAGAGTGTCTCTGTGTAAAGGACCTGGTAGAGTGTTACAATTATGTTGTCCTTCTCTCTGTCAGAATGAGTGTGACAGTGGATCTGAATATCTCTATGTGCAAATGTATTTGCGACTCACCACCCGGATTCGGGCCTTTGTAACACAATTTTAAATTGTTTTTTTTACATTGGATAAAAGTAGAGACTCAGAGCTAGAAACTGGTATATCATACACCACAGTTGAGGAACAAAGGGAAAGTAATTCTGCTTTGAAAGTTGATAAACTTGTAACCCCACTTTTGAGAAAATGGCCCTTGAATGTTCAGGTATACCTTTCTAGAGCGCCTACACAGATCGTACACGTAACGTTAGTTAGCGAGCCAGCCAGCTAACATTAGCTATAAACAGATCGTACACGTAACGTTAGCTAGCGAGCCAGCCAGCTAACATTAGCTATACACAGATCGTACACGTAACGTTAGCTAGCGAGCCAGCCAGCTAACATTAGCTATACACAGATCGTACACGTAACGTTAGCTAGCGAGCCAACAAGCTAACATTAGCTATACACAGATCGTACACGTAACGTTAGCTAGCGAGCCAGCCAGCTAACATTAGCTATACACAGATCGTAACGTAACGTTAGCTAGCGAGCCAGCCAGCTAACATGAGCAATACACAGATCGTACACGTAACGTTAGCTAGCGAGCCAGCCAGCTAACATTAGCTATACACAGATCGTACACGTAACGTTAGCTAGCGAGCCAGCCAGCTAACATTAGCTATACACAGATCGTACACGTAACGTTAGCTAACTAGCTAAAAGTAGAACTTAACTTGAAATGAAAACAACTTTCTGACAAAATTAGAAACATTTTATATCTGAAAATGTAGCTAGACTCTTACCCGTAAACATGAATGAATTTGTCTTCCTCTGTCACGGTTGCCCTTTGTTTGAAGATGTAATCCGGAGACAGGTGTTTTATCCAACAGCCTTCTTTCAACTTTGTCCACATTTGGAAATCATCTCTCTGCTTTGACCGGGCATTGCACTGATTTCAAAACTCGGTCAACTTTTTCCTGTGACAACGACACCGTTTCCTCCCCACCATTGTCATCTGAAGACTCTACAAAGTCTGGTTCAATTAAAATGTTCTTACCAATATCAGGGATTTCCTCATCGTCTGATTCAGCATGGCACGATCATCCTCCAGGAAGTAGTCCACCGCATTGTTTTCCCGATAGCACTATTAAATATATATATATTTTGTCCATTTAGCAGACGCTCTTGTCTAGACGCTCTTGTAAGTGCATACATTCTCGTACTGGTCCCCCGTGGGAATCGAACCCACAACGTTGACGTTGCAAGTGCCATGCTCTACCAACTGAGCCACACGGGACCACTTCAGGGCAGCAATCAATCAATCAATCAATTTTATTTTATATAGCCCTTCGTACATCAGCTAATATCTCGAAGTGCTGTACAGACACCCAGCCTAAAACCCCAAACAGCTAGTAATGCAGGTGTAGAAGCACGGTGGCTAGGAAAAACTCCCTAGAAAGGCCAAAACCTAGGAAGAAACCTAGAGAGGAACCAGGCTATGAGGGGTGGCCAGTCCTCTTCTGGCTGTGCCGGGTGGAGATTATAACAGAACTATGCCAAGATGTTCAAAAATGTTCATAAGTGACAAGCATGGTCAAATAATAATCATGAATAATTTTCAGTTGGCTTTTCATAGCCGATCATCAAGAGTTGAAAAACAACAGGTCTGGGACAGGTGGCGGTTCCATAACCGCAGGCAGAACAGCTGAAACTGGAATAGCAGCAAGGCCAGGCGGACTGGGGACAGCAAGGAGTCACCACGGGCGGCAGTCCCGACGCATGGTCCTAGGGCCCAGGTCCTCCGAGAGAAAGAAAGAGAGAAGGAGAAAATTAGAGAGAGCCAAGATTTTCAAAATTTCCATAAATGACAAGCATGGTCAAATAATAATCAGGAATAAATCTCAGTTGGCTTTTCATAGCCGATCATTAAGAGTTGAAAACAGCAGGTCTGGGACAGGTAGGGGTTCCATAACCGCAGGCAGAACAGTTGAAACTGGAATAGCAGCAAGGCCAGGCGGACTGGGGACAGCAAGGAGTCACCACGGCCGGTAGTCCCGACGTATGGTCCTAGGGCTCAGGTCCTCCGAGAGAAAGAAAGAGAGAAGGAGAAAATTAGAGAGAGCCAAGATTTTCAAAATGTTCATAAATGACAAGCATGGTCAAATAATAATCAGGAATAAATCTCAGTTGGCTTTTCATAGCCGATCATTAAGAGTTGAAAACAGCAGGTCTGGGACAGGTAGGGGTTCCGTAACCACAGGCAGAACAGTTGAAACTGGAATAGCAGCAAGGCCAGGCGGACTGGGGACAGCAAGGTGTCATCATGCCCGGTAGTCCTGACGTATGGTCCTAGGGCTCAGGTTCACAGAGAGAAAGAGAGAACGAGAGAATTAGAGAGAGCATACTTAAATTCACACAGGACACTGGATAAGACAGGAGAAGTACTCCAGGTAACCAACTGACCCTAGCCCCCCGACACAAACTACTGCAGCATAAATACTGGAGGCTGAGACAGGAGCGGTCAGGAGACACTGTGGCCCCATCCGAAGAAACCCCCGGACAGGGCCAAATAGGAAGGATATAACCCCACCCACTTTGCCAAAGCACAGCCCCCGCACCACTAGAGGGAAATCCTCAACCACCAACTTACAATCCTGAGACAAGGCCGAGTATAGCCCACAAAGGTCTCCACCACAGCACAAACCAAGGGGGGGCGCCAACCCAGACAGGAAGATCACGTCAGTAACTCAACCCACTCAAGTGACGCACCCCTCCTAGGGACGGCATGAAAGAGCACCAGCAAGCCAGTGACTCAGCCCCTGTAACAGGGTTAGAGGCAGAGAATCCCAGTGGAGAGAGGGGAACCGGCCTGGCAGAGACAGCAAGGGCGGTTCGTTGCTCCAGAGCCTTTCCGTTCACCTTCACACTCCTGGGCCAGGCTACACTCAATCATATGACCTACTGAAGAGATAAGTCTTCAGTAAAGACTTAAAGGTTGAGACCGAGTCTGCGTCTCTCACATGGGTAGGCAGACTGTTCCATAAAAATGGAGATCTATAGGAGAAAGCCCTGCCTCCCGCTGTTTGCTTAGAAATTCTAGGGACAATTAGGAGGCCTGCGTCTTGTGACCGTAGCGTACGTATTGGTATGTACGGCAGGACCAACTCGGAAAGATAGGTAGGAGCAAGCCCATGTAACGCTTTATAGGTTAACAGTAAAACCTTGAAATCAGCCCTTGCCTTAACAGGAAGCCAGTGTAGGGAAGCTAGCACTGGAGTAATATGATCAAATTTCTTGGTTCTAGTCAGGATTCTAGCAGCCGTATTTAGCACTAACTGAAGTTTATTTAGTGCTTTATCCGGGTAGCCGGAAAGTAGAGCATTGCAGTAGTGTAACCTAGAAGTAACAAATGCATGGATTAATTTTTCTGCATCATTTTTGGACAGAAAATTTCTGATTTTTGCAATGTTACGTAGATGGAAAAAAGCTGTCCTTGAAACAGTCTTGATATGTTCGTCAAAAGAGAGATCAGGGTCAAGAGTAACGCCGAGGTCCTTCACAGTTTTATTTGAGACGACTTTACAACCATCAAGATGAATTGTCAGATTTAACAGAAGATCTCTTTGTTTCTTGGGACCTAGAACAAGCATCTCTGTTTTGTCCGAGTTTAAAAGTAGAAAGTTTTCAGCCATCCACTTCCTTATGTCTGAAACACAGGCTTCTAGCGAGGGCAATTTTGGGGCTTCACCATGTTTCATTGAAATGTACAGCTGTGTGTCATCCGCATAGCAGTGAAAGTTAACATTATGTTTTCGAATAACATCCCCAAGAGGTAAAATATATAGTGAAAACAATAGTGGTCCTAAAACGGAACCTTGAGGAACACCGAAATGTACAGTTGATTTGTCAGAGGACAGACCATTCACAGAGACAAACTGATATCTTTCCGACAGGTAAGATCTAAACCAGGCCAGAACTTGTCCGTGTAGACCAATTTGGGTTTCCAGTCTCTCCAAAAGAATGTGGTGATCGATGGTGTCAAAGGCAGCACTAAGGTCTAGTAGCACGAGGACAGATGCAGAGCCTCGGTCTGACGCCATTAAAAGGTCATTTACCACCTTCACAAGTGCAGTCTCAGTGCTATGATGGGGTCTAAAACCAGACTGAAGCATTTCGTATACATTATTTGTCTTCAGAAAGGCAGTGAGTTGCTGCGCAACAGCTTTTTCTAAAATCTTTGAGAGGAATGGAAGATTCGATATAGGCCGATAGTTTTTTATATTTTCCGGGTCAAGGTTTGGCTTTTTCAAGAGAGGCTTTATCACTGCCACTTTTAGTGAGTTTGGTACACATCCGGTGGATAGAGAGCTGTTTATTATGTTCAACATAGGAGGGCCAAGCACAGGAAGCAGCTCCTTCAGCAGTTTAGTAGGAATAGGATCCAGTATGCAGCTTGAAGGTTTAGAGGCCATGATTATTTTCATCATTGTGTCAAGAGATATAGTACTAAAACACTTAAGTGTCTCTCCCGATCCCAGGCCCTCGCAGAGCTGTGCAGATCCAGGACAGCTAAGCCCTGGAGGAATACGCAGATTCAAAGAGGAGTCCGTAATTTGCTTTCTAATGGTCATGATCTTTTCCTCAAAGAAGTTCATGAATTTATTACTGCTGAAGTGAAAGCCATCCTCTCTTGGGGAATGCTGCTTTTTAGTTAGTTTCGCAACAGTATCAAAAAGAAATTTTGGATTGTTCTTATTTTCCTCGATTAAGTTGGAAAAGTAGGATGAGCGAGCAGCAGTGAGGGCTCTTCGGTACTGCACGGTACTGTCTTTCCAAGCTAGTCGGAAGACTTCCAGTTTGGTGTGGCGCCATTTCCGTTCCAATTTCCTGGAAGCTTGCTTCAAAGCTCGGGTATTTTCTGTATACCAGGGAGCTAGTTTCTTATGACAAATGTTTTTCGTTTTTAGGGGTGCAACTGCATCTAGGGTATTGCGCAAGGTTAAATTGAGTTCCTCAGTTAGGTGGTTAACTGATTTTTGTCCTCTGACGTCCTTGGGTAGGCAGAAGGAGTCTGGAAGGGCATCAAGGAATTTTTGTGTTGTCTGAGAATTTATAGCACGACTTTTGATGCTCCTTGGTTGGGGTCTGAGCAGATTATTTGTTGCGATTGCAAACGTAATAAAATGGTGGTCCGATAGTCCAGGATTATGTGGAAAAACATTAAGATCTACAACATTTATTCCATGGGACAAAACTAGGTCCAGAGTATGACTGTGGCAGTGAGTAGGTCCAGAGACATGTTGGACAAAACCCACTGAGTCGATAATGGCTCCGAAAGACTTTTGGAGTGGGTCTGTGGACTTCTCCATGTGAATATTAAAATCACCAAAAATTAGAATATGATCTGCTATGACTACAAGGTCTGATAGGAATTCAGGAAACTCAGAGAGGAACGCTGTATATGGCCCAGGAGGCCTGTAAACAGTAGCTATAAAAAGTGATTGAGTAGGCTGCATAGATTTCATGACTAGAAGCTCAAAAGACGAAAACGCCATTTTTTTTTTTGTAAATTGAAATTTGCTATCGTAAATGTTAGCAACACCTCCGCCTTTGCGGGATGCACGGGGGATGATGAGAGCAATAGCTAAACTTTTTCAGTTCTTCATATCTTTCAAAAAAAGCAGTGATAGACAGAATTATCCACACATACTTAGCAGCTCATGTGATAGACAGAAGCATGCTACATGGCAGACCAATCCGAACTCATCTCTCGGCATGTCCAGCCCACTCATTATTTCAGCCAATCATGGCTAGCGGGAAGGTTCCTGTATTTTTTCGTGGCTAAACCAACTAGGCTCATTATTTAACCATTTTATTCGTATTTACAGACGACATACAAGTTTGTTATTAGGGCACATGAAAGTTCAGATGTTCCAGAATGCATTTCTGCCCAAAAATGTATATATATTTTTTTATAAACAAAACCGATCTTGTGAAATATGGAGGCGCAACATACGCCTAGTTTCTTGAAACGGGTCAAACATGTTGTTGTTCTTCTTCTACTTCTCTCTCTCGCTCTTTCCCTCTTTCTCTGTGCTTCTCCTGCTCTCTCTGTCCATCAGAATGAGTGTGACTGTGCCTCAGAGTGTTCCTGTACCTGTTCCACCTGCACCAAGGTGAAAGAGGAATCCCAGGGTCAGCAGCTGGAGAGAGCTCTGGATGGTGGGGAAGTGTGTGTGATCGTGTGTGTGTCTAGATACTCTAATCAACCACTAGTTCTGTAATATTCACCCCATGTCCATCGTCCCTCATCATCAATACGTCAATCAATCAATCAATCAATCAATCTATGTACAAAACTTTTGTATCTTCTCCCAGGTGACGTGGACAACATCACCACGCTGATCCATCACCACGTCCCAGAAGCCAAGCTGATCGAGGCCATCGGCCAGGAGCTGACCTTCCTGCTGCCCAACAAGGGTTTCAAACACCGGGCCTACGCCTCCCTCTTCAGAGAACTGGAGGAAACATTGGGAGACATGGGCCTCAGCAGCTTCGGCATCTCTGACACCTCACTGGAGGAGGTGAGAATGGGGGTAGGGGGAGATAGGACTGGAGAGGAGGGGAATGTGGTAGGGGAGGTGAGACTGGCATCTCTGACACCTCACTGGAGGAGGTGAGAATGGGGGTAGGGGGAGATAGGACTGGAGGGTAGGGGGAGGTAGGACTGGGGAGGAGGGGAGCTGGGATGTGCGCAGTTGCGTCCCCGTTGTGTCTGTCTTAATTTGTAGCCTGTCAGAAAGACCCGATCACTTTATAGAGAGCCATGTGAGTGAGAGGCGCTTCGTATTGCTTAGTACTCAGGGAGAAGGGCACAACTCGGTACTCCAGGCTGCAAAAAGGCATGGATTTTTTTTAGGTTGCATTACGGCCACACAAAGGGGATGCCGCAGTGAAATTCGAGGCATTGTCAAGTGCTTGTCAAATTGTGAATGAGAGAATGATGAAGTGTGTACAGCCTGCGCAAAAAAACAAAGCAGAGCTCATACGTTTCAAGCGACTTTTTACAAATCATCATTAGTCTCATCATGCACCCTTACAATGTATTAAACATCAAAACATATAGCCCAATGTTTATAGAACAACTAAAGTTACATTAATAACTCTAAATTAAGCATACAGGAGGACCTGTTTCTTTGTTAACCGCTCAACACAGAATAGCCGCATGTGCGCTCTTCCTCAAATCGCTTGGAGAAAATATTTATATTTTATTCAGCTTTGTTCAATTGTATTCTTCATACTATAAAATAATATAAAATAATTCCACGGAATTAGAAGGAAATCTTGGGTGCTCAATGAACTAGTGTAGCCCACAGCCATTTGGCATAGCCAGATCAGGCCTAACATAAAGACAACTCAGAGTATGCTATTCTGTTCTTCTGAAATATACTACATTTTCTTCATATCATGATTCTTTAGACTTGTCTAAAATAAATAATGGATTTATTGTGAAGGTGTAGGCTATATTACATGGATTTATTAGACTTTTTAAAATGTAGATCTGTAGGTCTGCATCAGTGGCTTGTAGGCTATGTGTGGAAGCCAGGAGATGCTAAATGTGTTTATGTTAATTAACGGTCAATTACCGTGAGACCGACAGTTATTTGCTTGACAATCACCGGCTGACAAAATTTCATGACCGCCACAGCCCTACTCGGGATCATGGTGAAATTTGGCACACATGGTCAGGGGTACAAGAGTAAGGTGGCCTGTATTCTATTTGAACACATACATTGGGTCCAAATGAATAGCTGATGTTTCTTCCCTCCAGATCTTTCTGAAGGTGACAGCAGATGGGGAAGCAGCAGCCAATACCAAAACTCCAGGTAAATGCCACACTCACTGTCCCTACAGTCTACTCTCTCCAATTTACTTCCTACCTTCTTTTCCAACTTATGAATGTTCCTCTTTTAAGTAGTTTCTGTTGTGTTGTTGTCGATGATGACGTTGTTGTTGTTGTGAAGTCTTATGGTGTTGTGTTGTGAGGTGTTTTGATGTCTTGTGTTGTCTTGTGCTGTGACCTGTGGACCACCCTACCATAGAACAGTGGATGTTGCTCAAGAGAACCAAAAGTAAAGTTGGTGTGGACGAGGGTGAACCTGAAGGTTAGAATCAGCCACTAAGCCTGTCTGTTTTTCACACCAGGCGCTTGCCTAGATATATTTAAATAGTTGGTGCCTTTAGTCTGGCAAGACAAGACTCACAGCATCACTTTGGCTAAGCATATGAATCAGACTAAGCGAGAATACCTTTCCTGTAATCCAAAGCTAATGTTTCAGCACCGCAAGCTAACACAGTTTGAGGAACCCTATGGAACCCTATGCCTAAACCTTAACCTTTGTACCTGCCGGTCAAATATATCCACTTCCTAATGACTATCTTCTCCTACTTTACACAGAGGCTAACGGTCTGAAGCAGGCCAACGGTGGGGGTAACCATGACGACGACAGCAGCGCTGGGAAAGGGTCGAGTCAGGTCAAAGGAGCCAATCTGGTCATGAAGCAGTTTCTGGCCCTGCTGGTCAAGAGGTTTCACCACGCTACCAGATCATACAAAGACTTCCTCGCACAGGTCTTGGACTACAACTAGATAGAGGGATGGAGGGATGGTGGGGGGATGGGATGGAGGAAGGGTGGGATGGAGGGAGGGTGGGATGGGTGGTGGGATGGGTGGTGGGATGGATGGTGGGATGGAGGGATGGAGGGATGGTGGGATGGGTGGTGGGATGGGTGGTGGGATGGATGGTGGGATGGAGGGATGGAGGGATGGTGGGATGGTGGGATGGATGGTGGGATGGAGGGATGGTGGGATGGTGGGATGGTGGGATGGATGGTGGGATGGAGGGAGGGTGGGATGGGTGGTGGGATGGGTGGTGGGATGGGTGGTGGGATGGATGGAGGGATGGTGGGATGGTGGGATGGATGGTGGGATGGAGGGATGGTGGGATGGAGGGATGGTGGGATGGGTGGTGGGATGGATGGTGGGATGGAGGGAGGGTGGGATGGAGGGATGGTGGGATGGGTGGTGGGAGGGATGGATGGAGGGATGGAGGGAGAGACGGTGGGATGGGTGGTGGGAGGGATGGAGGGAGGGTGGGATGGATGGTGGGAGGGATGAGTGGTGGGATGGAGGGGTGGTGGGATGGAGGGATGGAGGGAGGGATAAAAGATAGATGGGAAGGTATTCTGGTCATAAAGCACTTCCTGTCCTTGCTGGTCAAGTGCCTAGGGGTTAGGGGCTAGGGGATGGTTTGGGATTCAGAGTTAGAATATTATACCTGGTCAGGTCACATAGGGTCAGAGAAAAACTGGGATGGTGTCCTTTGAGTAATACTGTGAATGGTTTTGTGTCCCCAGATCGTCCTGCCTGCTAGCTTCGTCCTGATAGCCCTGATCTTCACCATGATTGTGCCTCCGTTTGGAGAGTACCCCGCCCTCACCCTCACTCCCTGGATGTATGGAAAGCAGTTAACTTTCTTCAGGTTAGTCTCTCGCCGTTTGGAGAACAACACAGGCAACTCACCAAGAGAACCCCACACAGGATTTGAATCTCAATGTCTGAATACTCTGATCCTGGCTGGTCCTGATCTCATGGTCTTGGACCAGCCACCTGAAATGTTCTGTGCTTGCGGATACATCACATTATATTAGGTATCTAACCAGTAGGTCATGACCCTGGTCTTCCTGTTCTCATCACATTATATTAGGTATCTAACCAGTAGGTCATGACCCTGGTCTTCCTGTTCTCATCACATTATATTAGGTATCTAACCAGTAGGTCATGACCCTGGTCTTCCTGTTCTCATCACATTATATTAGGTATCTAACCAGTAGGTCATGACCCTGGTCTTCCTGTTCTCATCACATTATATTAGGTATCTAACCAGTAGGTCATGACCCTGTTCTCATCACATTATATTAGGTATCTAACCAGTAGGTCATGACCCTGGTCTTCCTGTTCTCATCACATTATATTAGGTATCTAACCAGTAGGTCATGACCCTGTTCTCATCACATTATATTAGGTATCTAACCAGTAGGTCATGACCCTGGTCTTCCTGTTCTCATCACATTATATTAGGTATCTAACCAGTAGGTCATGACCCTGGTCTTCCTGTTCTCATCACATTATATTAGGTATCTAACCAGTAGGTCATGACCCTGGTCTTCCTGTTCTCATCACATTATATTAGGTATCTAACCAGTAGGTCATGACCCTGTTCTCATCACATTATATTAGGTATCTAACCAGTAGGTCATGACCCTGGTCTTCCTGTTCTCATCACATTATATTAGGTATCTAACCAGTAGGTCATGACCCTGGTCTTCCTGTTCTCATCACATTATATTAGGTATCTAACCAGTAGGTCATGACCCTGGTCTTCCTGTTCTCATCACATTATATTAGGTATCTAACCAGTAGGTCATGACCCTGGTCTTCCTGTTCTCATCACATTATATTAGGTATCTAACCAGTAGGTCATGACCCTGGTCTTCCTGTTCTCATCACATTATATTAGGTATCTAACCAGTAGGTCATGACCCTGGTCTTCCTGTTCTCATCACATTATATTAGGTATCTAACCAGTAGGTCATGACCCTGTTCTCATCACATTATATTAGGTATCTAACCAGTAGGTCATGACCCTGGTCTTCCTGTTCTCATCACATTATATTAGGTATCTAACCAGTAGGTCATGACCCTGGTCTTCCTGTTCTCATCACATTATATTAGGTATCTAACCAGTAGGTCATGACCCTGGTCTTCCTGTTCTCATCACATTATATTAGGTATCTAACCAATAGGTCATGACCCTGGTCTTCCTGTTCTCATCACATTATATTAGGTATCTAACCAGTAGGTCATGACCCTGGTCTTCCTGTTCTCATCACATTATATTAGGTATCTAACCAGTAGGTCATGACCCTGTTCTCATCACATTATATTAGGTATCTAACCAGTAGGTCATGACCCTGGTCTTCCTGTTCTCATCACATTATATTAGGTATCTAACCAGTAGGTCATGACCCTGGTCTTCCTGTTCTCATCACATTATATTAGGTATCTAACCAGTAGGTCATGACCCTGGTCTTCCTGTTCTCATCACATTATATTAGGTATCTAACCAATAGGTCATGACCCTGGTCTTCCTGTTCTCATCACATTATATTAGGTATCTAACCAGTAGGTCATGACCCTGTTCTTCTTCTCTTTCTTCCTCCGGTTCTCAGTAACGAGCGACTGGAGAACTACCAGATGAGACATTTCACCAAGGTGTTGCTGAATCCCCCTGGCCTTGGGACTCGCTGTATGGCAGGAACCCCTCTACAGTGAGTACCAGCCACTCCAGGTTGAAGACTGTGTTCTGACTAGTATTCTGAAATCTACTCTACTCACTGTAAATCACCAAGTTCTCTGCTCACGTATTGTGTGTGTTCCTGTGATGTGTGTGTGTGTGTGTGTGTGTGTGTGTGTGTGTGCTTTGTCCATACAGAAACCTGCCCTGTGAGAATGAGACATTGGGCTGGGAGACACCTGCGGTTTCTTCAATAGCCAATAACATCCTGCAGAGCCCTGAGTGGCACCCGCTAAACCCCTCCCCTTCCTGCCAGTGCAGCACCAATAAGAAGCTGACTATGTTACCCATCTGTCCAATCGGAGCTGGGGGGCTGCCCCCTATGCAGGTCAGTATATTGACTGTTCTCTGTGTCTACTGGAGGTTTCTTATATGTTACAGCAGTAACCTGTCCTCCTGTAACCTGTCCTCCAGTAACCTGTCCTCCAGTAACCTGTCCTCCAGTAACCTGTCCTCCAGTAACCTGTCCTCCTGTAACTGTCCTCCTGTAACTATCATCCTGTAACTGTCATCCTGTAACTGTCCGCCTGTAACCTGTCCTCCTGTAACCTCTCCTCCAGTACCCCTAGCCAGTCCTAATCTCTCCTCCAGTACCCCTAGCCAGTCCAAACCTCTCCTCCAGTACCCCTAGCCAGTCCAAACCTCTCCTCCAGTACCCCCAGCCAGTCCTAACCTCTCCTCCAGTACCCCCAGCCAGTCCTAACCTCTCCTCCAGTACCCCTAGCCAGTCCAAACCTCTCCTCCAGTACCCCCAGCCAGTCCAACCCTCTCCTCCAGTACCCCTAGCCAGTCCTAACCTCTCCTCCAGTACCCCCAGCCAGTCCTAATCTCTCCTCCAGTACCCCTAGCCAGTCCAAACCTCTCCTCCAGTACCCCCAGCCAGTCCAAACCTCTCCTCCAGTACCCCTAGCCAGTCCTAACCTCTCCTCCAGTACCCCTAGCCAGTCCTAACCTCTCCTCCAGTACCCCCAGCCAGTCCTAACCTCTCCTCCAGTACCCCCAGCCAGTCCAAACCTCTCCTCCAGTACCCCTAGCCAGTCCAAACCTCTCCTCCAGTACCCATAGCCAGTCCTAACCTCTCCTCCAGTACCCCTAGGCAGTCCAAACCTCTCCTCCAGTACCCCCAGCCAGTCCTAACCTCTCCTCCAGTACCCCCAGCCAGTCCTAACCTCTCCTCCAGTACCCCTAGGCAGTCCAAACCTCTCCTCCAGTACCCCCAGCCAGTCCAAACCTCTCCTCCAGTACCCCCAGCCAGTCCAAACCTCTCCTCCAGTACCCATAGCCAGTCCAAACCTCTCCTCCAGTACCCCCAGCCAGTCCTAACCTCTCCTCCAGTACCCCCAGCCAGTCCTAACCTCTCCTCCAGTACCCCTAGCCAGTCCAAACCTCTCCTCCAGTACCCCAGCCAGTCCTAACCTCTCCTCCAGTACCCCAGCCAGTCCAAACCTCTCCTCTAGTACCCCTAGCCAGTCCTAACCTCTCCTCTAGTACCCCTAGCCAGTCCAAACCTCTCCTCCAGTACCCCTAGCCAGTCCAAACCTCTCCTCCAGTACCCCTAGCCAGTCCTAACCTCTCCTCCAGTACCCCTAGCCAGTCCTAACCTCTCCTCTAGTACCCCTAGCCAGTCCAAACCTCTCCTCCAGTACCCCTAGCCAGTCCTAACCTCTCCTCCAGTAACCCTAGCCAGTCCTAACCTCTCCTCCAGTACCCCTAGCCAGTCCTAACCTCTCCTCCAGTACCCCCAGCCAGTCCAAACCTCTCCTCCAGTACCCCTAGCCAGTCCTAACCTCTCCTCCAGTACCCCTAGCCAGTCCTAACCTCTCCTCCAGTACCCCTAGCCAGTCCTAACCTCTCCTCCAGTACCCCTAGCCAGTCCTAACCTCTCCTCCAGTACCCCTAGCCAGTCCAAACCTCTCCTCCAGTACCCCTAGCCAGTCCTAACCTCTCCTCCAGTACCCCCAGCCAGTCCAAACCTCTCCTCCAGTACCCCTAGCCAGTCCAAACCTCTCCTCCAGTACCCCTAGCCAGTCCAAACCTCTCCTCCAGTACCCCCAGCCAGTCCAAACCTCTCCTCCAGTACCCCTAGCCAGTCCAAACCTCTCCTCCAGTACCCCCAGCCAGTCCAAACCTCTCCTCCAGTACCCCTAGCCAGTCCAAACCTCTCCTCCAGTAACCCTAGCCAGTCCAAACCTCTCCTCCAGTAACCCTAGCCAGTCCTAACCTCTCCTCCAGTACCCCCAGCCAGTCCAAACCTCTCCTCCAGTACCCCTAGCCAGTCCAAACCTCTCCTCCAGTAACCCTAGCCAGTCCAAACCTCTCCTCCAGTACCCCTAGCCAGTCCAACCCTCTCCTCCAGTAACCCTAGCCAGTCCTAACCTCTCCTCCAGTAACCCTAGCCAGTCCAACCCTCTCCTCCAGTACCCCTAGCCAGTCCAACCCTCTCCTCCAGTAACCCTAGCCAGTCCAAATCTCTCCTCCAGTACCCCCAGCCAGTCCAAACCTCTCCTCCAGTACCCCTAGCCAGTCCAACCCTCTCCTCCAGTACCCCTAGCCAGTCCAAACCTCTCCTCCAGTACCCCCAGCCAGTCCTAACCTCTCCTCCAGTACCCCTAGCCAGTCCTAACCTCTCCTCCAGTACCCCAGCCAGTCCTAACCTCTCCTCCAGTACCCCTAGCCAGTCCTAACCTCTCCTCCAGTACCCCTAGCCAGTCCAAACCTCTCCTCCAGTACCCCCAGCCAGTCCTAACCTCTCCTCTAGTACCCCTAGCCAGTCCTAACCTCTCCTCCAGTACCCCCAGCCAGTCCAAACCTCTCCTCCAGTACCCCTAGCCAGTCCTAACCTCTCCTCCAGTACCCCTAGCCAGTCCAAACCTCTCCTCCAGTACCCCCAGCCAGTCCAAACCTCTCCTCCAGTACCCCCAGCCAGTCCAAACCTCTTCTCTAGTACCCCCAGCCAGTCCCAACCTCTCCTCCAGTACCCCTAGCCAGTCCCAACCTTTCCTCCAGTACCCCCAGCCAGTCCAAACCTCTCCTCCAGTACCCCCAGCCAGTCCAAACCTCTCCTCCAGTACCCCTAGCCAGTCCTAACCTCTCCTCCAGTACCCCTAGCCAGTCCAAACCTCTCCTCCAGTACCCCCAGCCAGTCCAAACCTCTCCTCCAGTACCCCCAGCCAGTCCAAACCTCTTCTCTAGTACCCCCAGCCAGTCCCAACCTCTCCTCCAGTACCCCTAGCCAGTCCCAACCTCTCCTCCAGTACCCCCAGCCAGTCCTAACCTCTCCTCCAGTACCCCTAGCCAGTCCTAACCTCTCCTCCAGTACCCCTAGCCAGTCCAAACCTCTCCTCCAGTACCCCTAGCCAGTCCTAACCTCTCCTCCAGTACCCCTAGCCAGTCCTAATCTCTCCTCCAGTACCCCCAGCCAGTCCAAACCTCTCCTCCAGTACCCCTAGCCAGTCCTAACCTCTCCTCCAGTACCCCCAGCCAGTCCTAACCTCTCCTCCAGTACCCCCAGCCAGTCCAAACCTCTCCTCCAGTACCCCCAGCCAGTCCTAACCTCTCCTCTAGTACCCCTAGCCAGTCCTAACCTCTCCTCCAGTACCCCTAGGCAGTCCTAACCTCTCCTCCAGTACCCCTAGCCAGTCTAAACCTCTTCTCCAGTACCCCTAGGCAGTCCAAACCTCTCCTCCAGTACCCCTAGCCAGTCCAAACCTCTCCTCCAGTACCCCTAGCCAGTCCAACCCTCTCCTCCAGTACCCCCAGCCAGTCCAAACCTCTCCTCCAGTACCCCTAGCCAGTCCTAACCTCTCCTCCAGTACCCCCAGCCAGTCCAAATCTCTCCTCCAGTACCCCTAGCCAGTCCAAACCTCTCCTCCAGTACCCCTAGCCAGTCCTAACCTCTCCTCTAGTAACCCTAGCCAGTCCAAACCTCTCCTCCAGTACCCCCAGCCAGTCCTAACCTCTCCTCCAGTACCCCTAGCCAGTCCAAACCTCTCCTCCAGTACCCCTAGCCAGTCCTAACCTCTCCTCCAGTACCCCCAGCCAGTCCTAACCTCTCCTCCAGTACCCCTAGCCAGTCCAAACCTCTCCTCCAGTACCCCTAGCCAGTCCTAACCTCTCCTCCAGTAACCCTAGCCAGTCCAAACCTCTCCTCCAGTAACCCTAGCCAGTCCTAACCTCTCCTCCAGTACCCCTAGCCAGTCCAAACCTCTCTTCCAGTACCAAACACTGTTGTTTTTCTGATATTGTGTTATCAAGCTGTTTTAATGTATCCAATGTGATGGTATACGTTATGTGTGATGTCTTTACAGAGGAAAGAGGCTACGGGAGATATACTACTGGACTTGACTGATAGAAACATTACAGACTACCTGGTTAAAACCTACCCCAGCCTCATCAGACAAAGGTAAGGGGTCCGTACACCACCAGCTGAGATCATCGTCATAGACGTGTGTTATATGTATCAGACAGGTGTGGTAGAGTTAGAGTCATCCATGTCAAACAGCAGAGGTCATCTGTGTTATATGTTCATCTGTTACAGTTGTGGTGACGTTGTATTGATTAATGTGACGACTGCTGCTCATCGAATGATTAACGGTTTATAATTATGTGATTAAATGAATCAGGTAATTATTAACTCCTTAACCGGGGGGCACCATGGGAAAGTTTGGTTTTATTGAGTTTCTATTTCCCAAATGAACTCAAAGAATATCAGAATATCGAATTTTACAACAGTCGCTAATTAATAAATTTTCTCTACAGTCTCATTCTGAACGTCGCATAATCCAGGAATCTGCACAAACCCGAGTCTCACCAAATAAGCTGATTATTTATTTACTAACAAGCTAAAATTATAATATAAGACACAAACACACAGTCTGGGCTATTGATTAGAACTTAGTAGGATGAACAGGTCCCTAGCGGACCAACACAATATGACACGTGTTACAAAAATGGGGATTTCAAAAGAGAGAGAAAGAGAGAGTACACGAGAGAAAAACACACTTGGGTGCATTTGTCAGCTATGCTTATTTTAACCCTAACCTTGCCCCGAACTGCCGCTCTTATGGGTCAGAATACAATGATGTAATTACGTGTTGAAGGTCTCCGACGGGGTGTCTCTGCGTGGAACGGATTCCGACTTCTCTGATGACGGTCCGTCTTCGGTTACCGTGTGTAACTCTCTCTGTTTCTCCTCACGATGTCAGTGTCCTTTCTCTTAGTGGTCTGTTTCCTCGCCCTGAAAAGGGGCTTTCGGAGGAGGGCTAATCAGCCGTGTGGAAGGTTCCAGAGTGGGAAGGAAAACAGTGTAGACACACGATTCCTTGGAGAGTGGTGACCGGGTGGATCCTGCTTGAATTCACCCCCTTTTAGATACAGCTACTCGTCCGTAGCATAGGTTGTTAAAAGGTTCCTTTTGTCTTCTTCAACCTCGTGTTGCGTTTTGGGTTTGCTGATCACTCAGACCTTGGCTGCAGCTCAGGGTCACTTAGTCTAATGTGTACATTTTTAACTCACATGTTTTTTACCCTCGGGTCAGAAATGGGCGTTTCTACCTTTAGGGCAAGTTCTCTGGGCGTAACTAGTTACGAAGGCTGGAGGTCTGGATTTTACTCAGATCCAATTTATACAACTAACTTCACATTTCATCTTTACAAAAAAATTCTCTTTGATCTGGAAATGTTCTACACAACGTACAGTATGCAAACATAAAGTACATATTAGGAAAACTCTTAAAGTTACAATGTTTTCGTTATAATGTCGTCCTTTAACTTTTAATAACATAACAAAAACGACGTTCATTTTCAAATTCCATCAATCTTCATTACCACCATTGTGGCTGACGAAACCTAATGTCCCAAAGTCCATTTATTGCATGTTAATGTTCTGAGGATGGTTCTCCATACTGAGAGGACAATGGAATTTTGTCTGTGGCCTTGAGATTTACAATGGGCGTGAGGTGTCATAAAATCCCCCCATCTCCATACCTCTCGATCTCTTCCCCTCTAGTGGGTGTGAGAGATCTCTGTGTAGGATTGTGGTCCATTGAAAGCTGACACGAGCAGGCCAGTCATGACACTGTCATCCATGTCAAACAGCAGAAGTCATCTGATGATATGTTAATCTGTAAGTCATTTTATTATTTTGTTTTCCATTTCCAGTTTGAAGAGCAAATACTGGGTGAATGAACAAAGGTATGTTTTTATTTATTTTCTAAACATACCTCATAGCAAACTAAATATCAGTTTTAGTTTAGCTTATTTTCATACACTGTTTCACCCTCTAGTAGAAATGATGATTCTTGTCTCAGGGGATTTTGTGTAATATGTCTGGATCCTCTTCAGGTCTGGAGAGTTGTCTGTTGGAGGGTTGTCTATTGGAGGGTTGTCTGTTGGAGGGTTGTCTGTCGGAGGGTTGTCTGTTGGAGGGTTGTCTGTTGGAGGGGTTGTCTGTTGGAGGGTTGTCTGTTGGATGGTTGTCTGTTGGATGGTTGTCTGTTGGAGGCCTGTCTGTTGGAAGCTTGTCTGTTGGAGGGTTGTCTGTCGGAGGGTTGTCTGTCGGAGGGTTGTCTGTTGGAGGGTTGTCTGTTGGAGGGTTGTCTGTTGGAGGGTTGTCTGTCGGAGGGTTGTCTGTTGGAGGGTTGTCTGTTGGAGGGTTGTCTGTTGGAGGGTCTGTCTGTTGGAGGGTCTGTCTGTTGGAGGCCTGTCAGTTGGAGGGTTGTCTGTTGGAGGGTCTGTCTGTTGGAGGGTTGTCTGTTGGAGGGTTGTCTGTTGGAGGGTTGTCTGTTGGAAGCTTGTCTGTTGGAGGGTTGTCTGTTGGAGGGTCTGTCTGTTGGAGGGTCTGTCTGTTGGAGGGTCTGTCTGTTGGAGGCCTGTCTGTTGGAGGGTTGTCTGTTGGAGGGTTGTCTGTTGGAGGGTTGTCTGTTGGAGGGTTGTCTGTTGGAGGGTTGTCTGTTGGAGGGTCTGTCTGTTGGAGGGTCTGTCTGTTGGAGGCCTGTCTGTTGGAGGGTTGTCTGTTGGAGGCCTGTCTGTTGGAGGGGTTGTCTGTTGGAGGGGTTGTCTGTTGGAGGGGTTGTCTGTTGGAGGCCTGTCTGTTGGAGGGTCTGTCTGTTGGAGGGTCTGTCTGTTGGAGGCCTGTCTGTTGGAGGGTTGTCTGTTGGAGGGTCTGTCTGTTGGAGGCCTGTCTGTTGGAGGGTTGTCTGTTGGAGGGTCTGTCTGTTGGAGGCCTGTCTGTTGGAGGGCCTGTCTGTTGGAGGGTTGTGTGTATGACTGTGTTGTTGGTCCACAGGTTTAGAGGTCTGTCTGTTGGAGGAGTTGTCTGTTGGAGGGGTTGTCTGTAGGAGGGTTGTGTGTATGACTGTGTTGTTGGTCCTCAGGTATGGAGGCCTGTCTGTTGGAGGTCAGCTGCCCATACTGGAAGTCAGCCCTAAACAGATCCAGGATACCCTCTCTCAACTGATGAAGATGCTCAACGTTACTGGGGTACTGATCACTACATACCTGGCCTAGTGGGTCAGGGCTTTGGAGCACAGGAGGCTGGTGGCACCTTCATTGGGGAGGAAGGGCTCATAGTAATGTCTGGAGTGGAATTAAAGGAATGGTATCAAACACATCTTCCATTCCATTCACTCCATTCCAGACATTATTATGAGCTGTCCTCCCTTTCACCCACCTCCTGGGCTCTGGAGTGATGGAGCGTGCATCAGTAGTAGTAGTGGTAGGAATTAAGTGAGTGTGATTAACAGTTGGCTCAGTTACATAATATTGTTTTATAATTCCGACAGGGTCCCTACACAAAGCTATCGCTGCAGGAGATTGGACCTTTCCTCAGATACATGGAAAGTGAATACAATGTCAAAGTAAGTTAGTTACTGGCTGTCATATACCTCTGAATCACAGTATGATATTATCATGTTACCTGAGACATTATATTGAAAAACAGTACACTGATATTATTTTTATTGAAATGTTTTATTTGTATTTGTTTTGTTATGTACACTACTGTTCAAAAGTTTGGGGTCACTTAGAAATGTCATTGTTTTTGAAAGAGAAGCACATTGTTTGTCTAATAAAATAATATCAAATTGATCAGAAATACAGTGTAGATATTGTTAGGGTTTTGCGGGTACTATTTAATGAAGCTGCCAGTTGAGGACTTGTAAGGTGCCTGTTTCTCAAACTATACACTCTAATGTACTTGTCCTCTTGCCCAGTTGTGCACCGGGGCCTCCCACTCCTCTTTCTATTCTGGTTAGAGCCAGTTTGCGCTGTTCTGTGAAGGGAGTAGTACACAGCGTTGTTCGAGATTTTCAGTTTCTTGGCAATTTCTCGCATGGAATAGCCTTCATTTCTCAGAACAAGAATAGACTGACGAGTTTCAGAAGAAAGTTATTTGTTTCTGGCCATTTTGAGAGTGTAATCGAACCCACAAATGCTTATGCTCCAGATACTCAACTAGTCTAAAGAAGGCCAGTTTTATTGCTTCTTTAATCAGAACAACAGTTTTCAGCTGTGCTAACATAATTGCAAAAGGGTTTTCTAATGATCAATTAGCCTTTTAAAATGATAAACTTGGATTAGCTAACACAACGTGCCATTGGAACACAGGAGTGATGGTTGCTGATAATGGGCCTCTGTACACCAATGTAGATATTCCATAAAAAATCTGCTGTTTCCAGCTACAATAGTCATTTATAACATTAACAATGTCTACACTGTATTTCTGATCAATTTGATGTTATTTTAATGGCCAAAAAAAAAGAAGGCTTTTCTTTCAAAAACAAGGACATTTCTAAGTGACCCCAAACTTTTGAATGGTAGTGTATATGACTCCATATTTCAGAATTTAACAAAAAAAACATCATAAATTGAACATGCCTCTAATCCCATCCAGGTCTTTTTTTTTTATACAAAATTTGTTGTATATTGAACGCACCTCTGCTCCCCAAACCAGGTCTGGTACAACAACAAAGGCTGGCACGCCATGGTGTCCTTCATGAATGTGGCCAACAACGCCATTCTGAGGGCCCACCTGCCTCGTAACGTTGACCCCATGCAGTACGGCATCACAGCCATCAACCACCCCCTCAACCTCACCAAGGAACAGCTGTCTGAAGTCACTGTGTAAGTTACACTGGGTCCCTCTTTTTAAAACAATACAGGAACTAATCACAGGCTTGTGCCGATTCAACGCTACGTTCTTCATCCCTTCAGGGGTCATGAACAGGATTTTTCCAGTTCATACATCGTGTCTTTTAGGGGCGGCAGGTAGCCTGGCGGGTAGGAACGTTGGGCCAGTAACCAAAAGGTTGCTGGATCGAATCCCCGAGCTGACAAGGTACAAGTCTGCCCCTGAGCAAGGCAATTAACCCCACTGCTCCTCGGGCGCCAATGATGTGGATGTCGATTAAGGCAGCCTCCACCTCGCCTCTCTTATTCAGAGAGGTTGGGTTAAATGCGGAAGACACATTTCAGTTGAATACTTTCAGTTGTACAACTAACTAGGCATCCCCTTTCCCCTATAGCTTGTGGGCTTTGTGTTGAATATGTTGAAAATGTCTGTAAGTCATCTCCTCTCCCAGGTTATCTTCCTTCTACTATGTGTCTGTCTCTCTGTGTCCCTGTCTGTCACCTAGGGTGACCATCTCTCTGTTATCTAACCTGTCTCTCTCTCCTCTTGAAGACATCAGTAGACCCGGTGACAGCTATCTGTTATCTAACCTGTCTCTCTCTCCTCTCCCAGGTTGAAGACATCAGTAGACGCAGTGACAGCTATCTGTGTGATCTTTGCCATGTCCTTCATCCCAGCCTCGTTTGTCCTCTACCTGATCCAGGAGAGAGTAACCAAGGCTAAACACCTCCAGTTCGTCAGCGGGGTCAGCCCCCTTGTCTACTGGTTAGCCAACTTCTTCTGGGATATGGTACGTCTTTTAATCAATCAATAAACTGTTATTTATGAAGCCCTTTTTTATATCGTTATTTGTGACAAAAGTGCTTTACAGTAACCTGAACTAGACCCACAAAAGAGTAAGTCACAGTTACAGGAAGAAACCTGGAGAGGAACTAGACTCTTATGTAGCATGTTGTTCTCTCATGTTTCTAGAGCATGGAATTCAAATCAAATTTTTTGTCACATGTGCTGAATAGATCAGGTACCTTACCGTGAAATGCTGAATACATCAGGTGTGGACCTTACAGTGAAATGCTGAATACAACAGGTGTAGACCTTACCGTGAAATGCTGAATACAACAGGTGTAGACCTTACCGTGAAATGCTGAATACAACAGGTGTAGACCTTACCGTGAAATGCTGAATACATCAGGTGTGGACCTTACAGTGAAATGCTGAATACAACAGGTGTGGACCTTACAGTGAAATGCTGAATACATCAGGTGTGGACCTTACAGTGAAATGCTGAATACATCAGGTGTAGACCTTACAGTGAAATGCTGAATACATCAGGTGTGGACCTTACCGTGAAATGCTTACTTACAAGTCCTTAATCAACAATGTAGTTTTAAGAAAATAGAGTCAAGAAAATATTTACTAAATGAAGTAAAAAATAAATACAATAAAAATAACACAATAAAATAATAATAATGAGGCTATATACAGGGGGTACCGGTACCGAGTCAATGTGCGGGGGTACAGGTTAGTCGAGGTCATTTGTACATGTAAGTAGGGGTGAAGTGACTGCATAGATAATAAACAGAGAGTAGCAGCAGTGTAAAAACAAGGGGGGAGGGGTGTCAATGCAAATAGTTCGGGTGGCTATTTGAATAATTGTTCAGCAGTCTTATGGCTTGGGGGTAGAAGCTGTTAAGGAACGCTTGCCGTGCGGTAGCAGAGAGAATAGTCTATGACTTGGGTGACTGGAGTCTTTGACAATATTTTCAACCTTCATCTGACACCGCCTAGTATATACTGTAGGTCCTGGATGTCAGGAAGTTTTGCCCCAGTGTAGTACTGGGCAGTACGCACTACCCTCTGTAGCGCCTTACTGTCGGATGCCGAACAGTTGCCATACCAGGCGGTGATGCAACCAGTCACGATGCTCTTGATGGTGCAGCTGTATCACCTTTTGAGGATCTGGGGACCCATGCCAAATCTTTTCAGTCTCCTGAGGGGGAAAAGGCATTGTCGTGCCCTCTTCACAACTTTCTTGGTGTGCTTGGACTATGTTAGTTTGTTGGTGATGTGGACTCAAAGGAACTTGAAGCTCCCAACCTGCTCCACTACAGTCCCATTGATGTGAATGGGTGTGTGCTCGGTCCTCTTTTCCTGTAGTCCACAATCATCTCCTTTGTCTTGGTCACATTGAGGGAGAAGTTGCTGTCCTGGCACCACACTGCCAGGTCTCTGACCTCCTCCCTATAGGCCGTCTCATTGTTGTCGGTGATCAGTCCTTCCACCGTTGTGTTGTCAGCAAACTTAATGATGGTGTTGGAGTCGTGCTTGGCCACGCAGTCGTGGGTGAACAGGGAGTACAGGAGGGGACTAAGCATGCACCCCTGAGGGGTCCCCGTGTTAAGGATCAGCGTGGCAGACGTGTTGTTGCCGTCTCTTACCACCTGGGGGCGGCCCATCAGGAAGTCCAGGATTCAGATGCAGAGGTAGGTGTTTAGTCCCAGGGTTCGTAGCTTAGTGATGAGATTTGAGGGCACTATGGTGTTGAACGCTGAGCTGTAGTCAATGAATACCATTCTCACATAAGTGTTCCTTTTTTCCAGGTGGGAAAGGGCAGTGTGGAGTGCGAATGAGATTGCATCATCTGTGGATCTGTTGGGGCGGTATGCAAATTGGAGTGGGTCTAGGGTTTCTGGGATGATGGTGTTGATGTGAACCATCACCAGCCTTTCAAAGCACTTCATGGCTACAGACGTGAGTGCTACGGGGTGGTTGTCATTTAGGCAGGTTACCTTCGCTTTATTGGACAAAGGGACTATGGTGGTTTGCTTGAAACATGTAGGTATTACAGACTCAGTCAGGGAGAGGTTGAAAATGTCTGCTCTGAGTACAAATCCTGGTAATCCGTCATTCACGGCCTTGTGAATGTTGACCTGTTTAACTTCTTCTGGGCAGGTGGGACGGTAGCGTTTCACCTGGCCAACATCCGGTGAAATGGCAGAGCGCGAAATTCAAACTACAGTATTATAAATATTTAACTTTCATAAAATCACAAGTGTAATACATCAAAATAAAGCTTAACTTCTTGTTAATCCAGCTGCCGTGTCAGATTTCAAAAAGGCTTTATGGCGAAAGCAAACCATGCAATTATCTGAGGACAGCATCCCGCATACAAACACATGAAAAAAATATTTCAACCAGGCAGGTGCGACACGAAAGTCAGAAATAGCGATATAAAAAATGCCTTACCTTTGATGATCTTCTTCTGTTAGCACTCCAAAAGGTCCCAGTTACATCACAAATAGTCCTTTTGTTCGATAATGTCCTTCTTTATATCCATAAAAACTCAGTTTACCTGGCGCGCTTCAGTCAATAATATTACAAAATGAATCCCAAACGTTACTAATAAACTTTTCCAAACAAGTCAAACAACGTTTATAATCAAACCCGAGGTACCCTAATACGTAAATAAACTATACAATTTAAGACGGAGAATCGTTATTGTCTTTACTGGAAAAAAATACCAAAGATCGCGCTCTCTTCCACGTGCTTGGAAACACTACAGCCAAAATGGGAGCCACCTAGAAAAACTTCCATTTAAGGCTCATTTTTGCAAAAACCAGCCTGAAACTCTTTATAAAGACTGTTTACATCGTGTGGAAGCCCTAGGAACTGCAATCTGAGAGGATCTGGCCTTATAATAAAAGTGATAGTCATTGAAAATAGGGGTAGGCTGATTTTATTTTGTCCTCAGGGTTTCGACTGCCATATCAGTTCTGTTATACTCAGACATAATTTTAACAGTTTTAGAAACTTTAGAGTGTTTTCTATCCAAATATACCAATTATATGCATATCCTAGCTTCTGGGCCTGAGTAACAGGCAGTTTACTTTGGGCACGCTTTTCATCCGGATGTCAAAATACTGCCCCCTACCCAAGCGAGGTTAAAGGTCTTGCTCACATTGGCTACGGAAAGCGTGATCACACAGTCGTCCGGAACAGCTGGTGCTCTCATGCATACTTCAGTGTTGCTTGCCTCGAAGAGAGCATAAAAAGCATTTAGCCCGTCTGGTAGGCTCGCGGATACAGTGCAATGAAATGCTTGCTTGCCAACTGTATTGAATATATTGAATTGTGCCTTTTGTGATAGATGTACCAAATTGTACGTACAGCTGGGCCCTGGGGCAAGTCTGAATAACTATTTTTTAGGTATAAAGCCATCACAGTTTCGCCCTACCTCTGGCGGCCATTCAAATTGGAATCTGATTGACATGGACGTGTCAGTGACTTGTTTCACTCGGATTTCATCAATTGAAATGTTTTCCATATTTTCCATCTCCGGTCTCTCCAGATGAACTACTCTCTCAGTACAGCCATGGTGGTGGGGATCTTTGTGGTCTTCGACAAGAAGTGTTACACCTCACCCACCAACCTGCCAGCCCTCGTTCTCCTGCTCTTCTTGTATGGGTGAGTACTAGGCATATGATTTGGGAAGCTTGTGTGTACTGCTTATGAAGACTTTATGAATGCTGTATAAAGCCTTTGTAAGGTGTTGTTTGCTTTAGGTGGGACCACTCCGATGCTCTGCTTTTTAGCCCCTTTTTCTCCCCAATTTCGTGGTATCCAATTGTTAGTAGTTACTGTCTTGTCTCATCGCTACAACTCCCGTACGGGCTCGGGAGAGACGAAGGTCGAGAGCCATGCGTCCTCCGAAACACAACCCAACATAGCGCGCATCCAACCCGGAAGCCAGCCGCACCAATGTGTCGGAGGAAACACCGTACACCTAGCGACCTGGTCAGCATGCACTGCTCCCGGCTCGCCACAGGAGTCGCTAGTGCGCGATGAGACAAGGATATCCCTACCGGCCAAACCCTCCCTAACCCGGACGACGCTAGGCCAATTGTGCGTCGCCCCATGGACCTCCCGGTCGCGGCCGGTTGCGACAGAGCCTGGGCTCGAACCCAGAGTCTCTGGTGGCACAGATTAGACCACTGCGCCACCCGGGAGGCCCCAAATCCCCTTTTGATGTCCTAAATCTCTCTCTCTGTGTCTCTCTCTGTGTGTCTCTCTCTCTCTCTGTCTCTCTCTCACCCGCTCTCTCTCTTCCCTCTCTCTCTCTAGGTGGTCAGTAACCCCCATGATGTACCCCATGTCATACATCTTTAACATCCCCAGTACAGCCTACGTCTCTCTGTCCTGCATCAACCTGTTCATCGGCATCAACAGCAGCGCCCTCACCTTCATATTGGAACTGTTTGAGAACAACCGGGTGAGGATGGGGGAGAGAGGGAGGGAGGGAGAGGCAGATTGTGTATGAGAGAGAAAGAGAGAGGGAGCGAGTCATGTTTAATTGTTGTTGTTTATTGTTTTGTTGTTTATTGTATTGTTGTAGGTGTTTATTGTATTGTTGTTTTTTTGTTTATTGTGTTTACTGTATTGTTGTTGTTGTGTTGATGTTGTTCTTGTTTGTTGTGTTGTTGTTGTTTACTGTATTCTTGTTGTTTATTGTGTTGTTTGTTGTGTTGTTGTTGTTGTATATTGTGTTGTTTTTGTTGTGTTGCTGTTGTTGTTGTTTATTGCATTGTTGTTTTTTATTGTGGTGTTTGTTGTGTTGATGTTGTTGTTTGTGTTGTTGTTTATTGTGTTGATGTTGTTGTTATTGTGTTGTTGTTTACTTTATTGTTGTTGTTTATTGTGTTTTTGTTTGTGTTGTTGTTGTTTATTGTGTTGTTGTTTGTTGTGTTGCTGTTGATGTTGTTTATTGTGTGGTTTATTGTGTTGTCATTGTTGTTTATTGTGTTGTTATTTGTTGTGTTGATGTTGTTGTTGTTTATTGTGTTGTTGTTTATGTTATTGTTGTTGTTTATTGTATTGTTGTTGTTTATTGTGTTGTTATTTGTTGTGTTGTCGTTGTTTATTTTGTTGTTATTTGTTGTGTTGATGTTGTTGTTGTTTATTGTGTTGATGTTTATTGTGTTGTTTGTTATGTTGTTGTTGTTTATTGTGTGGTTGTTGTTTATTGTGTTGATGTTTATTGTGTTGTTTGTTATGTTGTTGTTGTTATTGTGTTGTTGTTTATTGTATTGATGTTGTGCTCCCCAGGCCTTGTTAGAGTTCAATGAGTGGCTGAAGAAAGGCCTCCTGGTGTTCCCTCACTTCTGTCTGGGCCGGGGGCTGATTGACATGGCTATGAACCAGGCGGTGACTGATGTCTATGCACACTTTGGTGAGCACAACATAGCTAGTGTTGTATCTCTATGGCACACAACACTTCTACACTCATCTCTTCTCTAAACCTCCAGCCTACAACACTCCCACACTCATCTATTCTCTAAACCTCCTCCAGCCTACAACACTTCCACACTCATCTCTTCTCTAAACCTCCAGCCTACAACATTCCACACTCATCTCTTCTCTAAACCTCCTCCTCCAGCCAATTCATTCGGGCCCGTCTCTAGCCTGGTAACCAGATGTGTTAGTGCTTTAGCACAAACTCTTCTGAGGATCAAGGCCTGGTACATTGTCCCATGTTGTGTTTCAGGTGAGGACCGTGCCATGGATCCGTTCAAATGGGACTTTTTAGGGAAGAACCTGGTCTTCATGGCTATAGAAGGATGTGTCTATTTCCTCTTCACTATCCTCATACAGTACCGCTTCTTCCTCGACCACTGGTGAGGAACTAGCTACAATATCACCGTGTGGAAGGATTCTTATTTTTTTATATCCGTCTTTGCACCACAGGAAATGAAAATCCCATTCACACTGAAAATGGATCTAATTCAGTGGATCATTCAAGTTAGAACCACAGTTATCTCAAACTCGACGTACATTTGGTGTGAAAAGGGGTCGTATTGATCAATCACTCACTCAATCAATCAATGAGTCAATCAATCAATTTCCCCCCTCCAGGTTATCAGACTTCCGAGGGCCCCCTCCTAAAGACGAGGATGAGGACGTGGCGGTGGAGAGAGAGAGGATCTATAACGGCGGGAACAAGAGTGACATCCTACAGATCAGAGACCTCTGCAAGGTTAACTGTCATCTTGACCCCCTGAATACGACATAGGAGACCCCTCCATCACAACACTTGTCTTTTAACATGCTTGTGCATACAGACCCCTCACAAATATCTGTTGTATCACAACCGGATGTGGCAAATGCGGTGTGTAACCTACTAGGTCAAAGAGAGGAAACTGTGAGGTGTGTAACCTACTAGGTCAAAGAGAGGAAACTGTGAGGTGTGTAACCTACTAGGTCAAAGAGAGGAAACTGTGATGTGTGTAACCTACTAGGTCAAAGAGAGGAAACTGTGAGGTGTGTAACCTACTAGGTCAAAGAGAGGAAACTGTGAGGTGTGTAACCTACTAGGTCAAAGAGAGGAAACTGTGAGGTGTGTAACCTACTAGGTCAAAGAGAGGAAACTGTGAGGTGTGTAACCTACTAGGTCAAAGAGAGGAAACTGTGAGGTGTGTAACCTACTAGGTCAAAGAGAGGAAACTGTGAGGTGTGTAACCTACTAGGTCAAAGAGAGGAAACTGTGAGGTGTGTAACTTACTAGGTCAAAGAGAGGAAACTGTGAGGTGTGTAACCTACTAGGTCAAAGAGAGGAAACTGTGATGTGTGTAACCTACTAGGTCAAAGAGAGGAAACTGTGATGTGTGTAACCTACTAGGTCAAAGAGAGGAAACTGTGAGGTGTGTAACTTACTAGGTCAAAGAGAGGAAACTGTGAGGTGTGTAACCTACTAGGTCAAAGAGAGGAAACTGTGAGGTGTGTAACCTACTAGGTCAAAGAGAGGAAACTGTGAGGTGTGTAACCTACTAGGTCAAAGAGAGGAAACTGTGAGGTGTGTAACCTACTAGGTCAAAGAGAGGAAACTGTGAGGTGTGTAACCTACTAGGTCAAAGAGAGGAAACTGTGAGGTGTGTAACCTACTAGGTCAAAGAGAGGAAACTGTGAGGTGTGTAACCTACTAGGTCAAAGAGAGGAAACTGTGAGGTGTGTAACCTACTAGGTCAAAGATAGGAAACTGTGAGGACATATTGGATTGTAGGCATGTGTTGTTACCTATATACTGTGAGTCTGTGTCTTCTATACAAACGTACTCTGGTTCTTTGTCCTCTCTACAGACATACTCTGGGAAGACGAGACAAGCGGTGGACAGGATCTGTGTGGGCGTGCCTGCAGGAGAGGTCTGCCCCCCCCCCCCTTATAGTCCCTTTCACCTACCTTCTGCCCCACCTCATTTCTTTAACAGATTGAAGTGTTTCACTAGTCACTAGCGTGACCATGTCTCTGTGCTGTCAGTGTTTTGGTCTGTTAGGAGTGAACGGAGCTGGGAAAACCACCACTTTCAAGATGTTGACTGGAGACACAGACGTTAGTTCTGGAGAGGCCACTGTCGCTGGATACAGGTACAACACATTTGCAGGAACATGTGGGGGAAATAGTGTGTATTTGGACCCCCCCATTCAGAAAAAGACTTCATGTTGTTGTATTCATCCTGAGAAGCCACTGACAAACTGTGCAAGTAGAGATCCGCCTTTTTGAATTTGAGTTTGAATCAACGTTTTTAGTGAATCCACACAATGCAGTAGAAACAAACGATGTCCAAGCAGCTGTGTTTCTCTGTGGTCACTCAGTATCCTGTCAGACATGCTGGACGTGCACCAGAACATGGGCTACTGCCCTCAGTTTGACGCTATAGACGACCTGCTGACAGGCAGGGAACATCTGTACCTCTACGCTCGCCTCCGAGGGGTCCCTGAGTCAGACATCAGCAGAGTGAGTAGAGTTGGAAGATATTGTCTGTCTGTCTGGTCTTCTCTGTCTGTCTGTCTGTCTGTCTGTCTGTCTGTCTGTCTGTCTGTCTGTCTGTCTGTCTGCCTGGTCTTCTCTGTCTGTCTGGTCATGTCTGTCTGTCTGTCTGTCTGCCTGCCTGCCTGCCTGGACTTCTCTGTGTCTGTCTGTCTGTCTGTCTGTCTGTCTGTCTGTCTGTCTGTCTGTCTGTCTGTCTGTCTGCCTGCCTGCCTGGTCTTCTCTGTGTCTGTCTGTCTGTCTGTCTGTCTGTCTGTCTGTCTGTCTGTCTGTCTGTCTGTCTGTCTGTCTGTCTGCCTGGTCTTCTCTGTGTCTGTCTGTCTGTCTGTCTGTCTGTCTGTCTGTCTGTCTGTCTGTCTGTCTGGTCTGTCTGTCTGTATTTTTGTGTGCATGAGTGTAGTGTACTGTATGTGTGTGTATGCAGGTGTGTGTATGTATTTGTGTTAACATGAATGTATTTTACCCTTTGTGTTTGTAACACATTCCGCACCTCTCCTGTCTCCCCACCAGGTGGCAGACTGGGGCATCCAGAAGCTTGGCCTATCAGAGTACGCTGGTCGCTGTGCAGGAACATACAGCGGAGGCAACAAGAGGAAACTCTCCACAGCCATCGCTATGATTGGCTGCCCAGCCCTGGTTCTACTGGTGAGTCAACCAATCAGTGTTTACCCCTACCATTGAAATGGCGGGGCAGACTTCCGAAACCAGCTATGATTGGCTGGTTATACCGGTGAGTCAGCCAATGGCATGGGACTTTATTAATTCCCACATGTGCTTGTCTTTTGGACAGTGTGTGGGTGACATGTTTGTCCACTTGTGTAGGGCACCAAAAAGACCTAGAAATCAGACCAGAGACAGAGGAAGTCTGGACATGATGTGTGTTGTTTCATCACTTCCTTCCTGTGACGATATGGACAACTAAGAGTTAGACAACATTACAAATACAGTATGACTAAGTGTTATACATTGACAGTACGCATACACTATACATACACTATACATACACTATACACACACTACACTATACATACACTATACACACACTATACACACACTATACATACAGTATACATACACTACACATACAGTATACATACAGTATACATTATACAGACATTATATATACACTACACATACACTATACATACACTATACATATACACTATACATACACTATACTACACTATACATATACTACACACAATATACATACAGTGTACATACACTATACACGCACTATACATATACTATACATATACTATACTGTACATACAGTGTACATACATTATACATACATTATATATACACAATACATACACTATACATATACTACACATACACTACACATACAGTATACATACAGTATACACACACTATACATACAGTGTACATATACTATACTATACATACACTATACATATACTATACATACACTATACTGTACATACAGTGTACATACAATATACATACACTACATACGCTATACATATACTATACATACACTATACTATACTATACATATACTATACATATAGTATACATACAGTATACAGTATACATACAGTATACATACACATACAATATACATACAGTATACATACCGTGTACATACAGTATACATAATACACACATTATGCATACAGTGTACATACAGTATACATAATGCATAGAGTATACATACAGTATACATAATACATACACTATACATACACTATACATACACTATACATACACTATACATATACTATACATATACTATACTATACATACAGTATACATACACTACACATACAATATACATACAGTATACATACAGTGTACATACACTATACATACAGTGTACATACAGCATAATACAGTATACATACAGTGTACATACAGTATACATAATACATACAGTATACATACAGCATAATACAGTATACATACAGCATAATACAGTATACATACAGTATACATAATGTATACATAATACATACAGTATACATAATACATACAGTATAATACGTACAGTATACCATATGCATGCTTTTCTTTCTCCATTAGTGGTGATTGAGACAGTCCTGCATTCTCATCCAGGCCGGTGTTTTTTGGCTAGTTTGTTTTTATGCAGAGATTTGTCAATGAAATGTTCTCTGCCTCCAGATGGGGAACATATGTGTTCAGTCAGCCCCAGTTTAGAGAGGTTTATTCACTGGCAGGAGACTGGCAGGAGACTGGGCACAGTTCATACTGCCACTACTGTGAAATGGCTGCCATATGCTAATGGTGATAAGACATTCAGTGTTCAGAGATATGCTGTATAGGGCCCCAGTCCATCATGTTAACGTGTGTGTGTGTGTGTGTGTGTGTGTGTGTGTGTGTGTGTGTGTGTGTGTGTGTGTGTGTGTGTGTGTGTGTGTGTATCCTTATAGGATGAACCCACTACAGGTATGGACCCCCACTCCCGACGGTTCCTGTGGACTGCCATTATGAGTGTCATCCAGGACGGGAGGGCTGTGGTTTTGACATCACACAGGTACCCCCCCCCCCGCCCCCCATATCATTACAACACTGTATATAGACATAATATGACATTTGAAATGTCTTTATTATTTTGCACTTTTGTGAGTGTAATGTTTACTGTGAATTTTTTATTGTTTATTTCACTTTTGTTTATTATCTATTTCACTTGCTTTGGCAATGTAAATGTATGTTTCCCATGCCAATAAAGCCACTTAAATGTAATTGAGAGAGAGAGAGAGACTGCCTGTCTGTCTCTGTCTGTTGACTGCCTGTCTGTCTCTATCTATTGACTGCCTGTGTGTCTCTGTCTGTTGACTGCCTGTCTGTCTCTGTCTGTTGACTGCCTGTGTGTCTCTGTCTGTTGACTGCCTGTGTGTCTCTGCCTGTTGACTGCCTGTGTGTCTCTGCCTGTTGACTGCCTGTGTGTCTCTGCCTGTTGACTGCCTGTCTGTCTCTATCTATTGACTGCCTGTCTGTCTCTATCTATTGACTGCCTGTGTGTCTCTGTCTGTTGACTGCCTGTCTGTCTCTGTCTATTGACTGCCTGTCTGTCTCTATCTATTGACTGCCTGTCTGTCTCTGTCTGTTGACTGCCTGTGTGTCTCTGTCTGTTGACTGCCTGTCTGTCTCTATCTATTGACTGCCTGTCTGTCTCTGCCTGTTGACTGCCTGTCTGTCTCTATCTATTGACTGCCTGTCTGTCTCTATCTATTGACTGCCTGTCTGTCTCTGTCTGTTGACTGCCTGTGTGTCTCTGTCTGTTGACTGCCTGTCTGTCTCTGTCTGTTGACTGCCTGTGTGTCTCTGTCTGTTGACTGCCTGTGTGTCTCTGCCTGTTGACTGCCTGTGTGTCTCTGTCTGTTGACTGCCTGTCTGTCTCTATCTATTGACTGCCTGTCTGTCTCTATCTATTGACTGCCTGTCTGTCTCTGTCTGTTGACTGCCTGTCTGTCTCTGTCTGTTGACTGCCTGTCTGTCTCTGTCTGTTGACTGCCTGTCTGTCTCTGCCTGTTGACTGCCTGTCTGTCTCTATCTATTGACTGCCTGTCTGTCTCTGTCTGTTGACTGCCTGTCTGTCTCTGTCTGTTGACTGCCTGTCTGTCTCTGTCTGTTGACTGCCTGTCTGTCTCTGTCTGTTGACTGCCTGTCTGTCTCTGTCTATTGACTGCCTGTCTGTCTCTGTCTATTGACTGCCTGTGTGTCTCTGTCTGTTGACTGCCTGTCTGTCTCTGTCTATTGACTGCCTGTCTGTCTCTGTCTGTTGACTGCCTGTCTGTCTCTGTCTATTGACTGCCTGTCTGTCTCTGTCTATTGACTGCCTGTGTGTCTCTGTCTATTGACTGCCTGTCTGTCTCTGTCTGTTGACTGCCTGTCTGTCTCTGTCTATTGACTGCCTGTCTGTCTCTGTCTATTGACTGCCTGTCTGTCTCTGTCTATTGACTGCCTGTCTGTCTCTGTCTGTTGACTGCCTGTCTGTCTCTGTCTGTTGACTGCCTGTCTGTCTCTGTCTATTGACTGCCTGTCTGTCTCTGTCTATTGACTGCCTGTCTGTCTCTGTCTATTGACTGCCTGTCTGTCTCTGTCTATTGACTGCCTGTCTGTCTCTGTCTATTGACTGCCTGTCTGTCTCTGTCTATTGACTGCCTGTCTGTCTCTGTCTATTGACTGCCTGTCTGTCTCTATCTATTGACTGCCTGTCTGTCTCTATCTATTGACTGCCTGTCTGTCTCTGTCTATTGACTGCCTGTCTGTCTCTGTCTATTGACTGCCTGTCTGTCTCTGTCTATTGACTGCCTGTCTGTCTCTGTCTATTGACTGCCTGTCTGTCTCTGTCTATTGACTGCCTGTCTGTCTCTATCTATTGACTGCCTGTGTGTCTCTGTCTATTGACTGCCTGTCTGTCTCTGTCTATTGACTGCCTGTCTGTCTCTGTCTATTGACTGCCTGTCTGTCTCTGTCTGTTGACTGCCTGTCTGTCTCTATCTATTGACTGCCTGTCTGTCTCTATCTATTGACTGCCTGTCTGTCTCTGTCTGTTGACTGCCTGTCTGTCTCTGTCTGTTGACTGCCTGTGTGTCTCTGCCTGTTGACTGCCTGTCTGTTGAGGTCTATTGACTGCCTGTCTGTCTCTGTCTGTTGACTGCCTGTGTGTCTCTGTCTGTTGACTGCCTGTCTGTTGAGGTCTATTGACTGCCTGTGTGTCTCTGCCTGTTGACTGCCTGTCTGTTGAGGTCTATTGACTGCCTGTGTGTCTCTGTCTGTTGACTGCCTGTGTGTCTCTGCCTGTTGACTGCCTGTCTGTTGAGGTCTATTGACTGCCTGTGTGTCTCTGCCTGTTGACTGCCTGTGTGTCTCTGTCTGTTGACTGCCTGTCTGTTGAGGTCTGTTGACTGCCTGTGTGTCTCTGCCTGTTGACTGCCTGTCTGTTGAGGTCTATTGACTGCCTGTGTGTCTCTGTCTGTTGACTGCCTGTGTGTCTCTGCCTGTTGACTGCCTGTGTGTCTCTGTCTATTGACTGCCTGTGTGTCTCTGCCTGTTGACTGCCTGTGTGTCTCTGTCTATTGACTGCCTGTTTGTCTCTGTCTCCCCAGCATGGAGGAGTGTGAAGCTCTGTGCACTCGTTTGGCCATCATGGTCAACGGCACCTTCAAATGTCTGGGGACCATACAGCACCTCAAATACAAGTAGGTTTTTACCATACTGTTACCATACAGAACCTCAAATACAAGTAGGTGTTACCATACAGCACCTCAAATACAAGTAGGTCTGTTTCCATACAGCACCTCAAATACAAGTAGGTGTTACCATACAGCACCTCAAATACAAGTAGGTGTTACCATACAGCACCTCAAATACAAGTAGGTCTGTTACCATACAGCACCTCAAATACAAGTAGGTCTGTTTCCATACAGCACCTCAAATACAAGTAGGTCTGTTACCATACAGCACCTCACATACAAGTAGGTCTGTTTCCATACAGCACCTCAAATACAAGTAGGTCTGTTACCAAACTGTTACCATACAGCACCTCAAATACAAGTAGGTCTGTTACCATACAGCACCTCAAATACAAGTAGGTCTGTTTCCATACAGCACCTCAAATACAAGTAGGTCTGTTACCAAACTGTTACCATACAGCACCTCAAATACAAGTAGGTCTGTTACCATACAGCACCTCACATACAAGTAGGTCTGTTACCATACAGCACCTCACATACAAGTAGGTCTGTTACCATACAGCACCTCACATACAAGTAGGTCTGTTACCATACAGCACCTCACATACAAGTAGGTCTGTTACCATACAGCACCTCACATACAAGTAGGTCTGTTACCATACAGCACCTCACATACAAGTAGGTCTGTTTCCATACAGCACCTCACATACAAGTAAGTCTGTTTCCATACAGCACCTCAAATACAAGTAGGTCTGTTACCATACAGCACCTCAAATACAAGTAGGTTTTTACCATACTGTTTCCATACAGCACCTCAAATACAAGTATGTCTGTTACCACACAGCACCTCAAATACAAGTATGTCTGTTACCATACAGCACCTCAAATACAAGTAGGTCTGTTTCCATACAGCACCTCAAATACAAGTAGGTCTGTTTCCATACAGCACCTCAAATACAAGTAGGTCTGTTTCCATACAGCACCTCACATACAAGTAGGTCTGTTTCCATACAGCACCTCAAATACAAGTAGGTCTGTTTCCATACAGCACCTCAAATACAAGTAGGTCTGTTTCCATACAGCACCTCAAATACAAGTAAGTCTGTCTTCCATGTTACATAGGCGCTCATCCTGCACTGGCCTCAGAATACCCATCACTCCCCAGACTCTGCCCCTACTGCACATGTCCCAGGACAATTGTTCCTATCTGTCTTGAAGGACCATAAAAAAAGAGAGGAAGATTTTAACAACAATCACTTCATTTCTAATTAAAAATTTGAAGAAAAATAACACATCTGGTTTGACAAGATCTAAATGAGTCACTGATCACAGTGCTTTCCATAAGTACATGGAGTAACCAGACAAATATAAGTACATGGAGTAACCAGACAAATATAAGTACATGGAGTAGTCCTGTGGTCCTGTGTGGTCCTGTGTGGCTCAGTTGGTAGAGCATGGCGCTTGCAACGCCAGGGTTGTGGGTTCATTCCCCACGGGGGGACCAGGATGAATATGTATGAACTTTCCAATTTGTAAGTCGCTCTGGATAAGAGCGTCTGCTAAATGACTTAAATGTAAATGTAAATGAGTAACCAGACAAATATAAGTACATGGAGTAACCAGACAAATATAAGTACATGGAGTAACCAGACAAATATAAGTACATGGAGTAACCAGACAAATATAAGTACATAGAGTAACCAGACAAATATAAGTACATGGAGTAACCAGACAAATATAAGTACATGGAGTAACCAGACAAATATAAGTACATGGAGTAACCAGACAAATATGAGTACATGGAGTAACCAGACAAATATGAGTACATGGAGTAACCAGACAAATATAAGTACATGGAGTAACCAGACAAATATAAGTACACGGAGTAACCAGACAAATATGAGTACATGGAGTAACCAGACAAATATAAGAGTTCCGGGCTGGGAGAGTATGGTGATGTAGCCAGCCAGGGAGTTCTGGGCTGGGTGAGTATGGCGATGTAGCCAGCCAGGGAGTTCCGGGCTGGGAGAGTATGGCGATGTAGCCAGCCAGGGAGTTCCGGGCTGGGAGAGTATGGTGATGTAGCCAGCCAGGGAGTCTCCCCCTCTCCTCTCCAGGTTTGGTGATGGCTACGTGGTGATCTCTCTCTCCTCTCCAGGTTTGGTGATGGCTACGTGGTGACCTCTCTCTCTCCCTCTCCTCTCCAGGTTTGGTAATGGCTACGTGGTGACCTCTCTCTCTCCTCTCCAGGTTTGATGATGGCTATGTGGTGACCTCTCTCTCCCTCTCTCCTCTCCAGGTTTGGTGATGGCTACGTGGTGACCTCTCTCTCCCTCTCTCCTCTCCAGGTTTGGTGATGGCTACATGGTGATCTCTCTCTCTCTCTCCCTCTCCGGGTCTGGTGATGGCTACATGGTGACCTCTCTCTCTCTCCCTCTCCTCTCCAGGTTTGGTGATGGCTACGTGGTGACCTCTCTCTCTCCTCTCCAGGTTTGGTGATGGCTACATGGTGACCTCTCTCTCCCCCTCCAGGTGTGGTGATGGCTACATGGTGACCTCTCTCTCCCTCTCCAGGTTTGGTGATGGCTACGTGGTGAACTCTCTCTCTCCTCTCCAGGTTTGGTGATGGCTACATGGTGACCTCTCTCTCCCCCTCCAGGTTTGGTGATGGCTACATGGTGATCTCTCTCTCCCCCTATCCAGGTTTGGTGATGGCTACGTGGTGACCTCTCTCTCTCTCTCTCTCTCTCTCCAGGTTTGGTGATGGCTATATGGTGACCTCTCTCTCCCCCTCTCCTCTCCAGGTTTGGTGATGGCTACATGGTGACCTCTCTCTCTCCTCTCCAGGTTTGGTGATGGCTACATGATGACCTCTCCCTCTCCAGGTTTGGTGATGGCTACGTGGTGACCTCTCTCTCCCTCTCCTCTCCAGGTTTGGTGATGGCTACGTGGTGACCTCTCTCTCTCCCCCTCTCCTCGCTAGGTTTGGTGATGGCTACGTGGTGACCTCTCTCTCCCTCCCTCCCTCTCCTCTTCAGGTTTGATGATGGCTACATGGTGACCTCTCTCTCCCTCTTCTCTCCAGGTTTGGTGGTGGCTACGTGGTGACCTCTCGCTCCCTCTCCTCTCCAGGTTTGGTGATGGCTACGTGGTGACCTCTCTCTCCTCTCCAGGTTTGGTGACGGCTACGTGGTGACCTCTCTCCCTCTCCTCTCCAGGTTTGGTGATGGCTACGTGGTGACCTCTCTCTCCTCTCCAGGTTTGGTGACGGCTACGTGGTGACCTCTCTCCCTCTCCTCTCCAGGTTTGGTGATGGCTACGTGGTGACCTCTCTCCCTCTCCTCTCTAGGTTTGGTGACGGCTACGTGGTGACCTCTCTCTCCCTCCCTCTCCTCTCCGGGTTTGGTGACGGCTAGGTGGTGACCTCTCTCTCCCTTCCTCTCCAGGTTTGGTGATGGCTACATGGTGATCTCTCTCTCCCCCTATCCAGGTTTGGTGATGGCTACGTGGTGACCTCTCTCTCTCTCTCTCTCTCTCTCCAGGTTTGGTGATGGCTATATGGTGACCTCTCTCTCCCCCTCTCCTCTCCAGGTTTGGTGATGGCTACATAGTGACCTCTCTCTCTCCTCTCCAGGTTTGGTGATGGCTACATGATGACCTCTCCCTCTCCAGGTTTGGTGATGGCTACGTGGTGACCTCTCTCTCCCTCTCCTCTCCAGGTTTGGTGATGGCTACGTGGTGACCTCTCTCTCTCCCCCTCTCCTCGCTAGGTTTGGTGATGGCTACGTGGTGACCTCTCTCTCCCTCCCTCCCTCTCCTCTTCAGGTTTGATGATGGCTACATGGTGACCTCTCTCTCCCTCTTCTCTCCAGGTTTGGTGGTGGCTACGTGGTGACCTCTCGCTCCCTCTCCTCTCCAGGTTTGGTGATGGCTACGTGGTGACCTCTCTCTCCTCTCCAGGTTTGGTGACGGCTACGTGGTGACCTCTCTCCCTCTCCTCTCCAGGTTTGGTGATGGCTACGTGGTGACCTCTCTCTCCTCTCCAGGTTTGGTGACGGCTACGTGGTGACCTCTCTCCCTCTCCTCTCCAGGTTTGGTGATGGCTACGTGGTGACCTCTCTCCCTCTCCTCTCTAGGTTTGGTGACGGCTACGTGGTGACCTCTCTCTCCCTCCCTCTCCTCTCCGGGGTTGGTGACGGCTAGGTGGTGACCTCTCTCTCCCTTCCTCTCCAGGTTTGGTGATGGCTACGTGGTGACCTCTCTCTCTCCTCTCCAGGTTTGGTGATGGCTACGTGGTGACCTCTCTCTCTCTCTCCTCTCCAGGTTTGGTGACGGCTACGTGGTGACCATGAAGGTAAAGGCAGCTAAAGCAGGTGTATCTCCAGAGCTGGGTCCAGCGGAGAGCTTCATGGAGAGCAGCTTCCCTGGGTGTGTCCAGAGAGAGAAACACTACAACACTCTGCAGTATGAGATCGCCTCCTCCTCCCTGGCTAGGATCTTCCAGCTGGTGGTCGCCAACAAGGACAAACTCAATATAGAGGATTACTCTGTATCACAGACCACACTAGATCAGGTGACTACTCTGTCTATCAGACCACACTAGATCAGGTGACTACTCTGTCTATCAGACCACACTAGATCTGGTAACTACTCTGTTTATCAGACCACACTAGATCAGGTAACTACTCTGTCTATCAGACTACACTAGATCAGGTGACTACTCTGTCTATCAGACCACACTAGATCTGGTAACTACTCTGTCTATCAGACCACACTAGATCAGGTGACTACTCTGTTTATCAGACCACACTAGATCAGGTGACTACTCTGTCTATCAGACTACACTAGAACAGGTGACTACTCTGTCTATCAGACCACACTAGATCTGGTAACTACTCTGTCTATCAGACCACACTAGATCAGGTGACTACTCTGTCTATCAGACTACACTCGATCAGGTGACTACTCTGTTTATCAGACGACACTAGATCAGGTAACTACTCTGTCTATCAGACTACACTCGATCAGGTAACTACTCTGTCTATCAGACCACCCTAGATCAGGTGAGTAGAGGGATGGTAATAAGATTAGGGATTAGGGGTTTAGGGATTAGGGGTTTGGGGTTAGGTTTAAGTACAAGCACCAACAAGGTGTATCACTGACCACATAGACCACAGGTAATGAGCATGGCAATGTTTAAGGTAGACTCAGCAATATGACCTCCTCATACACAGCCAGAAAGATATCTG
Organism: Salvelinus alpinus; assembly: GCF_045679555.1. NCBI lineage: Eukaryota > Metazoa > Chordata > Actinopteri > Salmoniformes > Salmonidae > Salvelinus > Salvelinus alpinus. Next base: position 6,070,280 of record NC_092108.1, read on the forward strand.
AGGTCAGGGTGATTTATTATGAGTGATTAAGACTTGAATAAAGAATATCCTTGAGTACAATTTTGATGCTACCATACTTAGCAAGCAGTGAGCAAATTGCTGTAGTGAATAGTGATTATAAATAATTTTTTAAAGAACATTAGTGTTTCCATTGACATTGTGTTGACAGTGATGGGATTTCTCTCTCTCTCTGTTCTCCAGGTGTTTGTGAACTTTGCTAAGCAACAGGCAGGAGAGGATGAGGACGTTTTACAACCCCGAGCGGTCAACGCACGCAATGAAAAACAAAATGTCCCCACGAAACGCAAGGTCTCCCCCATCAAGATAAAAACCAGAAGACAAAATAAAACTTGAAAGTTTAATCTGTGAAAATATGACTTCCTACGGAATGTATTGTCAAACGTTTTAATGCGTAAAACCGACAAAATGTATCGTAATAGCTAGACATGCACAGGCACACTGGGAGTATTATGAAAAACGTTTTGAAATTAATTATGGTTAGATTCATGAATTATGTTTGGAATATGTTCCTTAGACTTTGGAAGTCATATTTTTGCATGTTGATTGTGCATTGTGTAAAATGGCTGCCAAAAGACAAGACGAGGTCACGTTTGCAGGACACAGACGTCAGTTGACAGCAGATAGCTCCTCAAACACACCAGGGGTGTATCTCAATAGTCTGGAGTGGCTTCCTCTCCTCATCCCCTTTTCTCCCTCTCCCTTGGTTTATAAGGGGGCTGCTTCCTCTTCAATTAAACACACCTACACAGAGAATAGACCCCTATTTTTTTTATTATTATTACGCAGTATCAATACGGGACCACAAGATGGCGCTGCATTTACACTGACATTTATATACCAAAACTAATAATAATGCTTAGATAATTTATATAGCCTTTCAAATAATGTAGAAAAAAATCTTACCTGGCTTATATATGTGTTTTGCCATTTTCATCACTTTAGGACATATTCTAACAGACACATTTACATGTTAGTCATTGAGCAGACGCTCTTATCCAGAGAGATAGGTGAGACAACCACATATCACAATAAGTCATTTTTTCCCCTCAAAGTAGCTATCGGCGCTGGTAGGGATGGAGGTGGTGTGGGATTATTTAAGATACACTTTGAAGAGGTAGTGTTTCAGATGTCATATCCTAAGCACAGCTTTATATGCTCACCTAATATATAGTGCAGGGGAACAATGTTATTTTACCTTTATTTAACAAGGCAAATCAGTTAAGAACAAATTCTTATTTACAATGACGGCCTAGGAACAGTGGGTTAATTGCCTTGCTCAGGGGCAGAACGACAGATTTTTACCTTGTCAGTTCGGGGATTCGATCTAGCAACCTTTCAGTGACTGGCCCAACACTCTAACCACAGAGGACGATGTGGGTGCAGGCTTTCGTTCTAGCCAAGCAGTCTCGATTGAAGACGATGACTCTTCGTTGAATCAGGTGAGTTTCTGCTTGGCTAGAATGAAAGCTTGCACGTATACCTATTTGTGGATATGATACAGGCTATCACTCCTGTTGTAGTGGACTCAAACACAACGTAACAAACAAACCGCCCCACAAAATATGTTTTTTATTTTATTGTTACCATTTTTTTGTTGTTTTTTGAAACTTCATGTCATTTTCAGTTTGTCATTTGAAATGTCATGATAACTGTGACGTTTAACATGTCACAAATGCTGTTTCTAGTCAAGAATACCGTACAAATGGGTAACGCTTCCATTTCCTACGATCAGGGATGGGCAACTTTGATGGGGTTGGGGGCCACAAAAATGTTTAACTCATTATGAGGGGCCATAGTTTTATATACCAAAACTAATAATAATTATTTAGCCGTTCAAATAATGTAGAAATATCTTGCTTGGTTTATATATTCTATACATTTTGCCATTGAATGTAGAGAAAATGTTGCCGTTTTAAAGCAAGTTTCAGGCAATTCTACAAATGTTGACCATTGGGACAGAGAGCAGATTTGGCAGTTTTCTAAAATTATTTCCTGTATTTCTACTCATCACAGCCATGGGGGACAAAATGAGATGTTCTACAGCTAATTTCCTGTAATTCTACACATTTTTCTATAGGGTGGAGAGAAATGTGAGACTGACCAACAAAATCAAACGGGGACCTCCCCGGCCGGTAATTCCACCATGATTACTAAGTTTAGATAGCTGGCCGCTAGACTAATTTACTAATCAAATTTGTTTTGGCTGACATGGCTAATTGAGTGACTATCAGTGACCGATAAAACAAGAGAAAAACTGTTAGCTGACATGAGATAATTGAGTGACCGATAAAACAAGAGAAAAACTGTTAGCTGACATGAGATAATTGAGTGACCGATAAAACAAGAGAAAAACTGCTGATGTAAAACCACATTTCTAAAATGGCACCTTGTGTATTCTACACCCCCCCCCCCCCCCCACCCCATCCAGCGAGGGCCTTCAAAAGGGGCCCCTCTGTTGCCAGCTGCCCATCCCTGTCATAGCTAGTATTATGTATGAGAATAGATATGTGTATCAACTGATGCCATGCTTTAACAGCAAAACACTGACCCTGTTAAATCCAAATGGGTTAATTAATATCACAACGTTACTGTGAAAAAAATAAAACAGTCCCACTGTGTAACTAACAACATAAACAAATAAGATAAAATACTATTAATATCACACAAGTTAAATATTATGGTTACTTGACATCTGTTTTGACTGAACAGGGCCATTCATCCTTCAACAGGGGAACAAGTGCACTAGACTTCAAGTGCACTAGACTTCAAGTGCACTAGACTTCAAGTGCACTAGGTTCAAGACCACTACTATAAAGTATACACATTGTCACCCACATGAACTGTGCAGCAACAATGATTATGGTGAATAAAAAATTAAAAAACGATCAATTCTCTACGACTACATGGAATCAAACCAATCTATTGTATTCATCCCACACTTTGCAGTATATTCATCCTAACTTTAAACCAGTATCTGTGTAAAACCAATAACCTTGCTACAAATGTACACTTTTAGTGTAGAGTTGAGTGATGACGTTAAGTCACAGGCCTGAGGGAGGCCTTGTAACCCTATTCTGACTGAGAGGCTGTCACAAAGTTCATTTATATACAGCTCGCTTGTTGACTGGGTATCTGTTGTTCCCTATATAGTGTCACTTCTTTTGGCCAGATCCACATCATATCCCATACAGGTGCACTATTACCACAGTGTCCACTACACTGCTTTCTCTAACTGTAGTAGAGTGTGCAATGGGTCTGTCTAAAATAGCATCCTATTCCCTATGTAGTACACTACGTTTGGCAAGAGGCCTATGTGACTCTGGCACAAAAGTATAGGGAAGCGCAAAATGTTGATAATTTACCCAAAATTCCCAGTTGTTCCAGAAATCCTGGTTGGACGATTCCAGATTTCCTTAATTACCACCTGTCTCCACTCTCTGTTCCAGATTTCCTTACTTATTCCCTTCTGATTCCATGGAATTTACAACTGCGATTTCTGGAAAAAACTGGGGAATTTGGTGACAGTAATCCGAATTTGCAACCCTTATAGGGAACAGGGGTATAATTAAGGATTATTGTTGTCAACCCTGGCTGGCTCAAAGGAACAAAGGGATGATAGCTGATCTTAGCTCAGGGTAGTCTGTAAACTCTCTGGTGTACATCGTATGTTTTCCCCGTGCCCAGATGGTCATCTGGATGAAGCCCAGCAACGTGAACAGAGCCACTGTGGAAAGAGAGAGAGACACAACAGTTAGTTAGTTAGTTAGTAGAGTCACGAAATTGGTGACTAACTGAACAAAGGAATGGAATTGTCTCTTTAGTATCACACTTTATCAAGACTGCAGAACTGGCTGTGTACAAGCATAGCCTTTATTAACAGAATACAACATAACTGGTATGACAATCTCTCCCACCAGTGGCTATATTTCTATAAATTTTCTCATTCTGAACTTCTTAAGTGAGTGGGACGGACGGGGCTTCGTGACAATGATCACATCGTCCAATAAAGTTTAATTTGATTTGAAGAGCAGTTTTTCTCCGATTTGACATCTCAAACGCAGTTATACCTCCCGTTAAAACATCGTTGCAGGTGTCGGCTATCACCGGTTAACGCTTGATCTGATTGAATTGTACTTTATTTCACCTTTATTTAACCAGGTGGGCGAACAAGTGAGAACAAGTGCTCATTTGCAACTGCGACCTGGCCAAGATAAAGCAAAGCGATTCGACACGTACAACAACACAGAGTTACACATGGAATAAACAAAACATACAGTCAATAATACAGTAGAACAAAAGAAAACAAAAAGTCTATATACAGTGTGTGCAAATGAGGTAAGTTAAGGCAATAAATAGGCCATGGTGGCGAAGTAATTAGAATATAGCAATTAAACACTGGAGTGATAGATGTGCAGAAGATGAATGTGCAAGTAGAGATACTGGGGTACAAAGGAGCAAGATAAATAAATAAATACAGTATGGGGATGAGGTAGGTAGATAGATGGGCTGTTAACAGATGGGCTAGGCCTTACTATTATGAAAATACGTGTTTGTAAATACATAAGCAGCTTCTAACATTTACTACCTAAGTACAGTACGGTGCACGTGAGACGGTGAAAGATGTGTAGGTTTACCTGGAACACACTGTGTCATGATGGAGAAACTCAACCACGTCCCCACCTGACGAATCAAAACATATACAGTATCAGTCAAAAGTTTGGGACACACCTACTCATTCAAGGGTTTTTCTTTATTTTGACTATTTTCTACATTGTAGAATAATAGTGAAGACATCAAAACTATGAAATAACACATTTGGAATCATGTAGTAACCTAAAAAAGGGTTAAACAAATCCAAATATATTTTATATTTCAGATTCTTCAAAGTAGCCACTCTTTGCCTTGATGACAGCTTTGCACACTCTTGGCATTCTCTCAACCAGCTTCATGAGGTAGTCACCTGGAATGCATTGTGGAATTTCTTTCCTTCTTAATAACCTTTCTAGGACACACGTTCCGCTAGCGGAACCCCTCGACAACATTCCGCTGAAAAGGCAGCGCGGGAAATTGAAAAATATTTTTTCAGAAATATGTAACTTTCACACATTAACAAGTCCAATACAGCAAATTAAAGATACACATATTGTTAATCTACCCATCTTGTCCGATTTAAAAAATGCTTTACAGCGAAAACACAACATATGATTATGTTAGATCACCGCCAAGTCCAAAAAACACAGCCATTTTCCCAGCCAAAGATAGGAGTCACAAAAAGCACAAATAGAGATAAAATGAATCACTAACCTTTGATGATCTTCATCAGATGACACTCATATGACATCATGTTACACAATACATGTATGTTTTGTTCGATAATGTGCATATTTATATCAAATAATCTCAGTTTACATTTGCGCCGTGTTCAGAAATGCCTCCAAAATATCCAGAGAAATTGCAGAGAGCCATATCAAATAACAGAAATACTCATCATAAACTTTGATGAAAGATACATGTTTTACATAGAATTAAAGATACACTTGTTCTTAATGCAAACGCTGTGTCAGATTTCAAAAAAACTTTACGGAAAAAGCAAACCATGCAATAATCTGAGACGGCGCTCAGATAGAAACAACATTTCTCCGCCATGTTGGAGTCAACAGAAATACAAAATTACATTATAAATATTCCCTTACCTTTGATGATCTTCATCAGAATGCACTAGTTCCACAATAAATTGTTGTTTTGTTCGATAATGTCCATTATTTATGTCCAAGTAGCTACTTTTGTTAGCGCGTTTAGTACACATATCCAAACGCTCGTGCAGGTCCAGGCGAACTTCGGACGAAAACTTAAAATAAACTTTGAATAAACTTGTCCAACTAAGTATAGAATCAATCTTTAGGATGTTGTTATCATAAATATTCAATAACGTTCCAACCGGAGAATTCCTTTGTGTCGATAGAAGTAATGGAACGCAAGGCGATATCATGTGGAATGCGCATGACCAGGACCTGGCTCTCTGCCAGACCACTGACTCAAACAGCTCCCATCCGGCTCAACATCACAGTAGAAGCTTCATTCAACGTTCTACAGACTGTTGCCATCTAGTGGAAGCCGTAGGAAGTGCAAACAGATCCATATCCCACTGGGATTTCAATAGGCGATGAGTTGAAAATCGACCAGCCTCAGAATTCCCACTTCCTGTTTGGATTTTTTCTCACGTTTTTGCCTGCCATATGAGTTCTGTTATACTCACAGACATCATTCAAACAGTTTTAGAAACTTCAGAGTGTTTTCTATCCAATAAATGATAGTAATTATGCATATGCATATATTAGCATCTGTGACAGAGTAGGAGGCAGTTCACTATGGGCACGCAATTCATCCAAAGTGAAAATTCTGCCCCCTATCCCTAAAAAGTTTTAATGTGTTAGAGCTGATCAGTTGTCCTGGGTGGTATACAGAAGATAGCCCTATTTGGTAAAAGACCAAGTCCATATTATGACAAGAACAGCTCAAATAAGCAAAGAGAAACGACAGTCCATCATTACTTTAAGACATGAAGGTCAGTCAATCCGGAAAATGTCAAGAACTTTTCTTAAAGTACTGTTGCATACATCATCAAGTGCTATGATGAAACTGTCTCTCATGAGGACCGCCACAAGAAAGGAAGACCCAGAGTTACCTCTGCTGCAGAGGATAAGTTCATTAGACTTTACAAGCCTCAGAAATTGCAGCCCAAATAAATGCTTCACAGAGTTACAAGTAACAGACACATCTCAACATCAACTATTCAGAGGAGACTGCGTGAATCAGGCCTTCATGGTCGAATTGCTGCAAAGAAAACACTACTAAAGGACACCAATAATAAGAAGAGACTTGCTTGGTCCAAGAAACATGAGCAATGGACATTAGACCGGTGGAAATCTGTCCTTTGGTCGGATCAGTCCAAATTTGAGATTTTTGGTTCCAACCGCTGTGTCTTTGTGAGACGCAGAGTTGGTGAACTGATGATCTCTGTATGTGTGGTTCCCACCGTGAAGCATGGAGGAGGAGGTGTGATGGTGTGGGGGTGCTTTGCTGGTGACACTGTCAGTGATTTATTTAGAATTCAAGACAGACTTAATGAGCATGGCTACCACAGCATTCTGCAGTGATACGCCATCCCATCTGGTTTGTGCTTAGTGGGACTATCATTTGTTTTTCAACAGGACAATGACCCAACACACCTCCAGGCTGTGTAAGGGCTATTTTAACAAGGAGAGTGATGGAGTGCTGAAATCAGATGACCTGGCCTCCATAATCACCTGACCTCAACCCAATTGCGATGGTTTGAGATTAATTGGCCCGCAGAGTGAAGCAAATGCAGCCAACAAGTGCTCAGCATATGTGGGAACTCCTTCAATACTGTTGGAAAAGCATTCCTCATGAAGCTGGTTGAGAGAATGCCAAGAGTGTGCAATGTTGTCATCAAGGCAAAGGGTGGCTACTTTCAAGAATCTCAAATATAAAATATATATATATAATTTTTGGTTACTACATGATTCCGCATGTGTTATTTCATAGTTTTGATGTCTTCACTATTATACTACAATGTAGAAAATAGTACAAATAAAGAAAAACCCTGAAATTAGTATGTGTGTTTAAACGTTTGACTGGTACTGTGTATCATAGACAAATATTATATATATATATTAATTGAAGGTGTACACCATACAAGCATATGACCCCATGGTCAGCGACTCAAGTCTAGACTGTCCTGTGTGACTAAGTCAATAGAGCACAGAGCTTGCAACACTAAAGGTCGTGGGTTCGATTCCCGCTGGGGCCACCCATACTTAAATGTAAACATACAAGACTGTATTAAAGTAGCTTCTGAGAGCACGGGCCATTGAGGCCCTCTCCATTTTTGAAGTAGTCCATTTTCTTATTCTGTTACTTCTATGAGTTGGTAAACAAACTGAAAGGGTGCATACTGCCATCTAGAGGGTGTTGTTTGAACAGGTATAAAGCCAAGGTTGGTGATTTGCTGCCACCTGCAGTTATGGCATGTTTACTTACTCACGTATAATTCATTGGATGATCCCTCCTGATGACCTGCATGGAATTATGGGATCCTTCCTTAACCCATAGGAAGTTCCCACCCAGTTGACTACTTATAAAATTGTGAAAGTCCTCAATGGCGCTGCCCAGGCTAAAACAAGCTATTGGGCACCAGAGTCTATCTCTATGAGTTTGACCCACCTCATAGGTGTAGTTGGGACATGACACGAAGAAGAAGAGCCACGTGAAGGGGTTCCTGGTGGGGTAAGGGATCCGTTTGGGCCTCAGACCTGGTAGACAGCAGGACACAACTGTGAGAAGGTGGGTATCACCATGGAAATATCTTCTCAGCTGGCAAACTACCACACAGATGTTGCTGACTCAACTAGCAAATTTATGAGAAATATTTGTGGAACTTGCTCCCTATCTTGGCTATGACATTGTTCTAGAATATGCCATTAATACAACACCTTCAGAAATGCTGGAAAGCAACTCACCATTACAGCCCAAGTGATTGAGAGCCAAATGAATTGAGAAGTTTCCAGCTTCACAGAGCTGGGAGTACAAAGAAAGACAGAAAGAAAGACAGAGAGAAAGACAGAAATAAAAATAGACAGACAGAAATAACGAAAGAAAGAGAGAGAGCGACAGAGAGAGAGAAAGACAGAAATAAAGAAAAAGAGACAGACAGGAAGACAGAAAGAAAGACAGAAAGAAAGAGAGAGAGAGAGAGACAGAAAGGTTAAAAGAAAGAGAAAAAATAAAGCGAGAAAGACCTTTTTGGGAAAGAAGCCATTTCTGAAGACAGACGATGACGAAGAATGTTTTCCTCCGTTGTTCTGAACTCAATGAAAACACAACGAGGCTGAGAGATATAACGTTAGGCTACACAACGAGGCTGAGAGATATAACGTTAGGCTACACAACGAGGCTGAGAGATATAACGTTAGGCTACACAACGAGGCTGAGAGATATAACGTTAGGCTACACAACGAGGCTGAGAGATATAACGTTAGGCTACATACCATAAACACCACCAACGAAGAGTAGACTTGGAGATTCCCATACGCTGTAAGACACATACAGCTCCTTAAACAACAGAATCATCTATCAACAGTGAGAGTTGTCATCCATTCATGTGTTGGTTGAGAGTGCTACTCACATGGTGGAGTGTAGAGGGGGTGGTTGATGTAGTAGGCTAGCCAAGCAGAAAACCCCCAGTAGTACAGGCAGTTCTGAGAGTAGAACAGTATAGTATACAATAGCATAGTATATAATAGTATAGTATATTATAGTATAGTATATAATAGAATAGAATAGTATAGTATACAATAGCATAGTATATAATAGTATAGTATATTATAGTATAGTATAGAATAGTATAGTATATAATAGAAAATAATAGTATAGACTAGTATGGTATATAATAGAAAATTATTGTATAGAATAGAATAGTATAGACTAGTATGGTATATAATAGAATAGAATAGTATATAACAGTATAGAGTAGAATAGTATAGTATATAATACTATAGTATATAATATAATAGTATTGTATAGTATATATTAGAACAGTATAGCATGCAACAGTATAGTATTTAATAGTATAGTATAGAATAGTATAGTATATAACAGTATAGTTGTCACGCCCTGGCCTTAGTATTCTTTGTTTTCTTTATTATTTTAGTTAGGTCAGGGTGTGACATGGGGAATGTATGTGTTTTTGTATTGTCTAGGGTGGTTGTATGGTTTAGGGGGTTAAGTAGAGTAGATGGGTTTATGTTTAGTATAGGTGTCTAGCTGTGTCTATGGTTGCCTGAATGGTTCTCAATCAGAGACAGATGTCATTAATTGTCTCTGATTGTGAGCCATATTTAAGACAGCCATAGGCATTAGGTTAATGTGGGTAATTGTCTATGTTGTACGTTTGTAGCTTGTGTGTGCACTTACGTCTATAGCTTCACGATCGTTTGTTGTTTTGTTTCAGTTTGTTAAAGTGTTCGTTGCGTGTTTTTCCCTTCTCAAATAAAAGAGAATGTATTTTGCACACGCTGCGCCTTGGTCCACTCTCTCTCAGCAAGACGATCGTGACAATAGTAAAGAATAGAATAGTATTGTATATAATAGTATAGTATATAATAGAATAGTATAGTGTAGTGTATAACAGTATGTATAGAATATAACAGTATTTAATAGTATAGTATATAATAGTATAGCATACTATGGTATATAATAGAATAATATAGACTAGTATAGAATATAATATTAAAGTATAATATATAACAGAATAGTATGTAATATAATAAAATAGTATAGTATATAATAGAATAGAATAGTATAGAATAGAATATAAAATATAGTATATAATATAATAGAATAGTATATAATAGAAGAACATAGTATAGAATATAATAGAATAGTATGGAATAGAATAGTATATAATATAATAGCATAGTATATAATAGAATAGTATAGAATAGAACAGTATATAATAGTAGAGAATATAATAGAATACAAAAGTATAGTATAGAATAGAAAAGTACATTATATAATAGTATATCATAGTAGAATATATAATAGAATAGAAAAGTACAGTATAGAATAGTATATACGAGTACAGTATAGTATAGTAAATAATAGTATATAATAGAATAGTATAGTATATCATGGAATAAAATCGTATAGAATAGTATAGTATATAATAGTATACAATTGTATATAGTATAATATAATAGTATAGTATAGAACAGTATAGAATATACTATTAAAGTATAGTATACAATGGAACAGTATAGTATAGAATAGAATATTATATAATAGAATGGTATATAATAGTATAGTATATAATAGAATAGAAAAGTATAGTACATAATAGAATAGTATAGTATAGAACACTATAGTATATAATAGTATAGTATATAATAGAATAGTTTAGCATAGTATAGAATAGTATATAATAGTATAGCATGGAATAGAATAGTATAGAATAGAATAGTATATAATAGAATAGTATATAATGGTATAGTATATAATATAATAGAAAAGTATAGTATATAATAGAATAGTATAGTATAGAATACTATAGCATAGCATAGTATAGTATTTAATAGAATAGTTCAGTATAGAATAGTATATAATCGTATAGTATAGTACATACTAGTATAGTATATAATAGCATAGTATAGTATATAATGGGATAGAATAGTATAACATAGTACATAGTAGAAAATAATAGTATAATAGAATAGTATAGCATAGAATAGAATAGTATAGAATATAAGAATATAGTATAGTAGAGAATAGTGTAGAATATAATAGTATAGTATATAATAGTGTAGAATATAATAGTATAGTATATAATAGTGTAGAATATAATAGTATAGTATATAATAGTATAGCATATAATAGTATAGTATATAATAGTATAATGCAGAGAGGGTGGTTGATGTAGTAGGCTAGCCAAGCAGAAAACCCCCAGAGTTACAGGCAGCTCTGAGAGTAGAACAGTATAGTATACAATATCCTAGTATATAATAGAATATAATAGTATAGTATAGAATAGTATAGTATATAATAGAAAATAATAGTATAGTATATAATATAAAATAATAGTATAGTATAGAATAATATAGTATTTAATGGTGTAGTATATAATAGAAGAGTTTAGTATAGTATAGAATAGTATAGTACATAATAGAATAGTATATAATATAATAGTACAGTATAGTATAGCATATAAAATAACAGTATAGTATATGATAGAATAGTATAGAATAGTATAGTATTGTGTAGAATAGAATACAATAGTATAGTATAGAATATAATAGTATATAGTACTATATATTAGAACAGAATAGTATATTATATAATAGTACAGTATATAATAGCATAATATTAAATATAACATAACAGCATAGAATAGCATCGTATAGAATAGTATAGTATATTATATAATACTATAGTATATAATAGAACAGTATAGTATATAATAGAATAGTATAGTATAGAATATAATAGTATATAATAGTATAGTACATAATAGAACAGTGACGTATAGTATAGTATATACTATTATAGTATAGAATCTAATAGTATAAAATAGTATCGTATAGAAACGTATATTATATTATATAATAATATAGTATATAATAGAACAGTATAGTATATCATAGAATAGTATGGAATGTAATAGCATAGTATATAATGGTATAGTATAGAATATAATATAATAGTATAGTATATAATGGAATAGAATAGAATATTATAGTATAGTATAAAATATAAAATAATAGTATAGTATATAACAGAATAGTATAGAATAGCATCGTATAGAATATAACAGCATAGTATCCCTCCATCCCATGACATCTCAACACCAGAGGCCTGCCAGACACCAGATGTTTCAATACAGGGTGGGATATAACAGCATAGTAATACAAGGTGGGAAGATCACCACCTAATAACAATTGCCCAACGCCAGCATCTATCCATCAGATTATTTAGCCTGACTAAGTTTTAACTCAGTTTTTTAAGAGATGAACATTCACAAGTGTTTTAACCTCTATTTAGGCAGGTAAGTCACTGAGAAAACGATCTTATAATTAACCTTTGATCATTGACCGATCTGAACAGCTACACGTGAACACTAGTGAATTCCCAGATGTTTCAGGCGATGCACCAGCGTGGAACTTACCCTCATGATGGTTTGTAGCGGCAAGGTGCCATCAGAGAAACGGTGGATGAAGATGGTCTCCAACAACCTTCTGAAGTAGTGGAAACAGTGACACACACACGCCAGCCTACAGCAGCAGAGAGGACAAGAGTGGGGGTAGAGTGGGGGTAGAGAAAGGGTAGAGTGGGGGTGGAGAAGGGGTAGAGTGGGGGTAGAGAAGGGGGTAGAGTGGGGGTAGAGAAGGGGGTAGAGTGGGGGTAGAGAAGGGGTAGAGTGGGGGTAGAGAAGGGGGTAGAGTGGGGGTGGAGAAGGTAGTGGTAGTAGTAAAGAGGACAAGAGTGGGGGTAGAGTGGGGGTAGAGAAGGGGTAGAGTGGGGGTGGAGAAGGGGTGGAGAAGGAGGTAGAGTGGGGGTAGAGAAGGGGGTAGAGAGGGGGTAGAGAAGGGCTACAGGACAGAGTAGCTATCGTTATTTCGTAGTTGACCTTTTGACCCTAGGTGAATTGACTGAGAACATGTTCTCTTTCACAGCAACGACACAGACATTCTAGACTACTGTAGCGACCTTAACTCAATACCTAGCGACCTCGTCAAGAAGTTCAGATCTCTTGGCATAAAAGATAAGGTGTTGGTTTGACAGTCGCTGGATCCGGGTTCTAGTCCCGGTCGGGGCTACCCCCAAATATAGCTACATTGGTGTCAGAAGTGTGATGGCACCTTTGAGGCCATCCGAGAAGAGTGTACATGTGAGCGACTTGGTATAGAGAAACGTGAGGACACACTCTCCCGAAGGAAGCCGCTGTATCAGTCGGGGCTACCCTCGGAATTTGCTACTATATACGTATGTGACCACTGAGCAGGGACTGGAGGTATAGTCATCGATCTGCTCGTAGACGTTGAGGAGATGGAGGAAGAAAAAAAGGTAGATGAAGAGAGGTCCGATGCACTCTGACAGAAACACCTGTACAGGAGAAGAGAGGTCAGATTCTTCTCCTGTACAGGTGTGAGGTCAGATACACCTGTACAGGAGAAGAGAGGACAGATACACCTGTACAGGAGAAGAGAGGTCAGATACACCTGTACAGGAGAAGAGAGGTCAGATACACCTGTACAGGAGAAGAGAGGTCAGATACACCTGTACAGGAGAAGAGAGGACAGATACACCTGTACAGGAGAAGAGAGGACAGATACACCTGTACAGGAGAAGAGAGGTCAGATTCTTCTCCTGTACAGGTGTGAGGTCAGATACACCTGTACAGGAGAAGAGAGGACAGATACACCTGTACAGGAGAAGAGAGGTCAGATACACCTGTACAGGAGAAGAGAGGTCAGATACACCTGTACAGGAGAAGAGAGGTCAGATACACCTGTACAGGAGAAGAGAGGACAGATACACCTGTACAGGAGAAGAGAGGACAGATACACCTGTACAGGAGAAGAGAGGTCAGATACACCTGTACAGGAGAAGAGAGGACAGATACACCTGTACAGGAGAAGAGAGGTCAGATACACCTGTACAGGAGAAGAGAGGTCAGAAACACCTGTACAGGAGAAGAGAGGACAGATACACCTGTACAGGAGAAGAGAGGTCACATGCACTCCACCAGAAATACCTGTACAGGACAAGAGAGGACACATACACCTGTACAGGAGAAGAGAGGTCAGATACACCTGTACAGGAGAAGAGAGGACAGATACACATGTACAGGAGAAGAGAGGACAGATACACCTGTACAGGAGAAGAGAGGACAGATACACCTGTACAGGAGAAGAGAGGTCAGAAACACCTGTACAGGAGAAGAGAGGACAGATACACCTGTACAGGAGAAGAGAGGACAGATACACCTGTACAGGAGAAGAGAGGTCACATGCACTCCACCAGAAATACCTGTACAGGACAAGAGAGGACACATACACCTGTACAGGAGAAGAGAGGACAGATACACCTGTACAGGAGAAGAGAGGTCAGATACACCTGTACAGGAGAAGAGAGGACAGATACACCTGTACAGGAGAAGAGAGGACAGATACACCTGTACAGGAGAAGAGAGGACAGATACACCTGTACAGGAGAAGAGAGGACAGATACACCTGTACAGGAGAAGAGAGGTCAGAAACACCTGTACAGGAGAAGAGAGGACAGATACACCTGTACAGGAGAAGAGAGGACAGATACACCTGTACAGGAGAAGAGAGGTCAGATACACCTGTACAGGAGAAGAGAGGACAGATACACCTGTACAGGAGAAGAGAGGTCAGATACACCTGTACATGAGAAGAGAGGACAGATACACCTGTACAGGAGAAGAGAGGTCAGATACACCTGTACAGGAGAAGAGAGGACAGATACACCTGTACAGGAGAAGAGAGGTCAGATACACCTGTACAGGAGAAGAGAGGACAGATACACCTGTACAGGAGAAGAGAGGTCAGATACACCTGTACAGGAGAAGAGAGGACAGATACACCTGTACAGGAGAAGAGAGGTCAGATACACCTGTACAGGAGAAGAGAGGTCAGATACACCTGTACAGGAGAAGAGAGGACAGACACACCTGTACAGGAGAAGAGAGGTCAGATACACCTGTACAGGAGAAGAGAGGTCAGATACACCTGTACAGGAGAAGAGAGGTCAGATACACCTGTACAGGAGAAGAGAGGTCAGATACACCTGTACAGGAGAAGAGAGGACAGATACACCTGTACAGGAGAAGAGAGGACAGATACACCTGTACAGGAGAAGAGAGGACAGATACACCTGTACAGGAGAAGAGAGGACAGATACACCTGTACAGGAGAAGAGAGGACAGATACACCTGTACAGGAGAAGAGAGGACAGATACACCTGTACAGGAGAAGAGAGGACAGATACACCTGTACAGGAGAAGAGAGGACAGAAAC
Organism: Salvelinus alpinus; assembly: GCF_045679555.1. NCBI lineage: Eukaryota > Metazoa > Chordata > Actinopteri > Salmoniformes > Salmonidae > Salvelinus > Salvelinus alpinus. The sequence goes on from NC_092108.1 coordinate 6,085,915, forward strand.
ACCTGTACAGGAGAAGAGAGGTCAGATACACCTGTACAGGAGAAGTGAGGACAGATACACCTGTACAGGAGAAGAGAGGACAGAAACACCTGTACAGGAGAAGAGAGGTCAGATACACCTGTACAGGAGAAGAGAGGACAGATACACCTGTACAGGAGAAGAGAGGTCACATGCACTCCACCAGAAATACCTGTACAGGACAAGACATGGGACACTGATAGGCAATATGTCCGCTCACTGTTTGCTGTTCCCCAAAAAAACAGTACAGTGGGGAACAACACCGTGTCCAATATCCCAGAAACCTTATGTTCTCACCATGGTCCACCCCAGCTGCGGTCCCAGGTCGTGGAAGAACATTGTTACCGTGGTTCCCACCGGTAGATTCTCCAATACTTCATCATCCTTCAGGGACTCCCCATCTGACAAAATGTAGTGTTGTCATGGTTACAGTTCTGTATAACAAGATGATTTATTTAACAGTCGTTTCCTGGTCACAGATTAAAACATAGTCCTGTACTAAAAGGTACTTTCAACAGAGAATCTCCATTGAGCTTGCTTTTCAGTCCAGGACTAGGCTTAGTGTCTGGGAAACGGGCCCTAACTGTTTATTCTAAGAGATGTATACATAAGGGATAGTGGTGAATCGTGTTGATGTTCTGAATAGACAGTGAAGACATTAGGACATTCAAACCAGGCCCCCACAGTGTCCAGTCTGGAGCAGTGAAGTCATAAGCTATGCTGGTCGACTACTGCATAGCAACCTAGCGGTGCCAAAATCCCCGAGCCTGGTTTCCCAATTCCGATGGAATTTAGGTCAAATGCGTCGTTAAAACACGAAGGAAAGACGATGCACTTCGCATCCGTTCTCTCTGTCTGCGTGTTGTTTTGGGAAACTCATGTTACACTTACCTGAGTGTTTTAATAATGCGTCTTTCCTACAACCGTCAAAGATTTAACACCAGTTTCCCAAAACACCACGCAGAGAGAACGGACGCTAAGTGCATGGTTGGCATATGTGTCAATACTGACGGGAACGAAAGAAACGGAGCGCTGCTCTCGGATCAGCTTTATCCATTCAAATATTACCTAGACATTATATTTAATTCACAAAACTGATGGCTGATCAGCATGTAGAGGGATATTATTTCCTACCGGCTGCAAATGTTGAGGCGGTTTATTCGCTTAGCCTACCCAATACAAATGGCACATTGGCACATTGCGCGCATGTTAGGCTACACATCATGAAATATGTTAAGACATATGACTGACAGGAGCCTACAAGTAGCAAAATATAACTCAATTGATTGAACATAAAATGTATTTCAATATGGTTGAAATTTGCCTTTTTTATACTTTGATTATTTCTATCAATTGCGAAGACATTGACAACTTTGTATTTGTAGTCAACTTTGTTATCGGTGGTCAACAGAGAGAGGGATAAAACCATGTGATTCTAATATTGAACGACACACTTTGAGTAGTTGTTTCTACCCGTGGTCTGAGACAGGTGTCAGATTACAAACCGTTTTCAAGTGCAACGTTAATTAATAACGATGGTTTTGGGGAAACAGCTCTGAGATTTAACGATGCTCTTACGAAGGTTCTAACTACACCGAAGACTAACATATTGACATATATATTTCAAATACATAAGTACTAATACATTTTTTAAATATATCTAAATACATGTATTACTTATGTATGTCCATATATGTCACACACTTAGTGGCCAGTTTATTAGGTACACCCATCTAGCACTAGGTCGGGATCTTTTGCCTCCAGAACAGCCTTAATTCTTCGGGGAATGGCATTCAATCATTGCTCAATTGGTATCAAGGGACCTACTTTAAAGTGTGCCAGGAAAACATTCCCCACACCAGTACACCACCGTCACCAGCCTGTACTGTTGACACCAGGCAGGATGGAGCCGTGGACTTGTGCTGCTTATGCCTAGGGTTGTTACGGTGACCATGTTACCGCCACACTGGTGGTCACGAGTCATGTTGGCAGTCAAATTCCATGTGACTATTTATTCAAATCAAATGTATTTGTATAGAAAGGCCAAAACCTAGGAAGAAACCTAGAGAGGAACCAGGCTATGAGGGATGGCCAGTCCTCTTCTGGCTGTGCCGGATGGAGATAAATTAAATTATTCACGGTAATTAGGCTTCTCCAAGCTCTGATGCTGCTGATGGTTGTTAGTAGCCTACCAAACTTGCTAACTGCCTGGTACTCAGCACTCTATTGTTTCTCTAATCACTCTGACAATCAATGCAAATGTATAAAAAAACAACGAATCAAACACTTCATGAGCTCATGTTCCGCAACATTTCTATAGGCTATGCAATTGGGTGAGAAAACAGAGTGATGGCCTCTAATAAAAAGAGGAGGCTCCCATCAGCTTTATATAGGCTGGGCCTACTATATTTATTTCTCAATTTCCCTACTATTAAACACATTGCTTCTCTTTACAAGAGGAGTATAGCCTACCTGGCTGGCATGAAAATGACCCATGGCAAAAGCATCCTCCATTCGCTAGTTAAGTGCATAGATTACATTTTTTTCTTCCCTGCCCCTGTTTCTGGACAGGTGAATGACAATGGTCAATTTTAAATCAAACAAATTTCGCATGTATATTATTTAGTAAAGACAAGATTAAAACAATAATAGTGAGATAAATCAAATCAAATCAAGTTTATTTTATATAGCCCTTCGTACATCAGCTAATATCTCGAAGTGCTGTACAGAAACCCAGCCTAAAACCCCAAACAGCAAGCAATGCAGGTGTAGAAGCACGGTAGGTGACAGTATTATCACTTTGTATTTTTTATTATTAATTTTAATTTAACCTTTATTTTACTAGGCAAGTCAGTTAAAGAACAAATTCTTATTTACAATCACCGCCTACCCCGGCCAAACCCTAACAACGCTGGGCCAAATGTGTGTCACCCTATGGAACGCGGCCCGGTTGTGATACAGCGCAGGATCAAACCAGGGTCTGTAGCCATGCCTCTAGCGCTGAGATGCAGTGCCTTAGGCCGCTGCGCCACTCGGGAGCCCAAATTTGTGAATGATATACAGTATTATTGCTTGTGTGCAGTAAGACACGAAACTGCGCATGCCTTTTTTTGGCAACTTTTTCAAATCCTAATTGCACACATAGCTCATAGGCCTATATGTTTTGATACGGTTTGTATCACAACTAAAGTGGCCAAATAACTTCTTAAAATGAAGTATATTAATCCGCTTTACAACGGGTGTAGAGCCTAACTTGCATACATATGCAGCACGTGAGTTTCAAGTTTGGGGACGATAATTTTCACCGTAAAAAAGCACCTTTATGATAAAAGCTATGGTAACGCTTGCCGTGCGGTAGCAGAGAGAACAGTCTATGACTTGGGTGACTGGAGTTTTTGACAATTCTTTTATGCCTTACTCTGACACCGCCTGGTATAGAGGTCCTGGATGGCAGGAAGCTTGGCCCCAGTGATGTATTGGACCGTACACACTAGACCTCTGTAGCGCCTTACGGTCGGATGCCAAGCAGTTGCCATACCAGGCGGTGATGCAACCGGTCAGGATGCTCTCGATGGTGCAGCTGTATATTTGCCAAATATTTTCAGTCTCCTGAGGGGGAAAAGGTGTTGGTGTGCCCTCTTCACGACTGTCTTGGTGTGTTTGGACCATGATAGTTTGTTGGCGAGGTGGACACCAAGGAACTTGAAACTCTCAACCCGCTCCACTACAGGCCTGTCGATGTGGATGGGGGCCTGTTTGGCTCTCCTTTTCTTGTAGTCCACAATCATCTCTTTCGTCTTGCTCACGTTGAGGTAGAGGTTGTTGTCCTGGCACCACACTGCCAGGTCTCTGACCTCCTCCCTGTAGTCAATGAACAGCATTCTCACATAGGTGTTCCTTTTGTCTAGGTGGGAAAGGGCAGTGCGTCCTCTGTGAATCTGTTGGGGCGGCGGTTAGCGAATTGGAGTGGGTCTAGGGTTTCGGGGATGATGGTGTTGATGTGAGCCATCACCAGCCTAACAAAGCCTAACGTCCGTACGCACTTCCGGCGCCGACAGAGATGGCCACCTCGCTTCGCATTCCTAGGAAACTATGCAGTATTTGTTTTTTTTACGTGTTATGTCTTACATTGGTACCCCAGGTAATCTTCATTAGGTTTCAGGTTTCATTACATACAGTCGGGAGGAACTACTGAATATAAGAGCAACGTCAACTCACCATCATTACGACCAGGAATATGACTTTCCCGAAGCGGATCCTGTGTTCTGCCTTCCACCCAGGACAATGGATCGGATCCCAGCCGGCGAACCTAAACAACGTCGCCGTAAAAGGGGCAAACAAAGCAGTCTTCTGGTCAGGCTCCGGAGACGGGCACATCGCGCACCACTCCCTAGCATACTACTCGCCAATGTCCAGTCTCTTGACAATAAGGTTGATGAAATCCGAGCAAGGGTTGCCTTCCAGAGAGACATCAGAGACTGTAACGTTCTTTGCTTCACGGAAACATGGCTCACTCGAGAGACGCTATCAGAGTCGGTGCAGCCAGCTGGTTTCTTCACGCATCGCGCGGACAGAAACAAGCATCTTTCTGGTAAGAAGAAGGGCGGGGGTGTATGCCTTATGATTAATGAGACGTGGTGTGATCATAACAACATACAGGAACTCAAGTCATTCTGTTCACCTGACTTAGAATTCCTTACAATCAAATGTCGACTGCATTATCTACCAAGGGAATTCTCTTCGATTATAATCACAGCCGTATATATTCCCCCCCAAGCAGACACATCGATGGCCCTGAACGAACTTTCAGGAAACCACATATCCTGAGGCTGAATTCATTGTAGCTGGGGATTTTAACAAGGCTAATCTGAAAACAAGACTCCCTAAATTCTATCAGCATATCGATTGCGCAACCAGGGCTGGTAAAACCCTGGATCATTGTTATTCTAACTTCCGCGACGCATATAAGGTCCTCCCCCGCCCTCCTTTTGGAAAAGCTGACCACGACTCCATTTTGTTGCTTCCAGCCTACAGACAGAAACTAAAACAAGAAGCTCCCGCGCTCAGGTCTGTTCAACGCTGGTCCGACCAATCTGATTCCACGCTTCAAGACTGCTTCGATCACGTGGATTGGGATATGTTCTGCATTGCGACCAACAACAACATTGACGAATACGCTGATTCGGTGAGCGAGTTCATTAGAAAGTGCATCGGCGATGTCGTACCCACAGCAACTATTAAAACATTCCCAAACCAGAAACCGTGGATTGATGGCAGCATTCGCGCGAAACTGAAAGCTCGAACCACTGCTTTTAACCAGGGCAAGGTGACCGGAAACATGACCGAATACAAACAGTGTAGCTATTCCCTCCACAAGGCAATCAAACAAGCTAAGCTTCAGTATAGACACAAAGTAGAGTTGCAATTCAACGGCTCAGACACAAGAGGTATGTGGCAGGGTCTACAGTCAATCACGGATTACAAAAAGAAAACCAGCCCCATCGCGGACCAGGATGTCTTGCTCCCAGACAGACTAAATAACTTCTTTGCTCGCTTTGAGGACAATACAGTGCCACTGACACGGCCCGCTACCAAAACATTTAAATATGTTAACCCACGCAAGGCTGAAGGCCCAGACGGCATCACCAGCCACGTCCTCAGAGCATGCGCAGACCAGCTGGCTGGTGTGTTTACGGACATATTCAATCAATCCTTATCTCAGTCTGCTGTTCCCACATGCTTCAAGAGGGCCACCAGTGTTCCTGTTCCCAAGAAAGTTAAGGTAGATGAGCTAAACGACTACCGCCCCGTAGCACTCACTTCCGTCATCATGAAGTGCTTTGAGAGACTAGTCAAGGACCATATCACCTCCACCCTACCTGACACCCTAGACCCACTCCAATTTGCTAACCGCCTCAATAGGTCCACAGACGACGCAATCGCAACCACACTGCACACTGCCCTAACACATCTGGACAAGAGGAATACCTATGTGAGAATGCTGTTCATCGACTACAGCTCAGCATTTACCACCATAGTACCCTCCAAACTCATCATCACGCTCGAGACCCTGGGTCTCGACCCCGCCCTGTGCAACTGGGTACTGGACTTCCTGACGGGCCGCCCCCAGGTGGTGAAGGTAGGTAACAACATCTCCACCCCGCTGATCCTCAACACTGGGACCCCACAAGGGTGCGTTCTGAGCCCTCTCCTGTACTCCCTCTTCACCCACGACTGCGTAGCCATGCACGCCTCCAACTCAATCATCAAGTTTGCGGACGACACTACAGTGGTAGGCTTGATTACCAACAACGACGAGACGGCCTACAGGGAGGAGGTGAGGGCCCTCGGAGTGTGGTGTCCGGAAAATAACCTTACACTCAACGTCAACAAAACAAAGAAGATGATTGTGGACTTCAGGAAACAGCAGAGGGAGCACCCTCCTATCCACATCGACGGGACAGTAGTGGAGAGGTTAGTAAGTTTTAAGTTCCTCGGGGTACACATCACGGACAAACTGAATTGGTCCACCCACACAGACAGCGTTGTGAAGAAGGCGCAGCAGCGCCTCTTCAACCTCAGGAGGCTGAAGAAATTTGGCTTGTCACCTAAAACACTCACAAACTTCTACAGATGCACAATCGAGAGCATCCTGTCGGGCTGTATCACCGCCTGGTACGGCAACTGCTCCGCCCATAACCGGAAGGCTCTCCAGAGGGTAGTGAGATCTGCACAACGCATCACCGGGGGCAAACTACCTGCCCTCCAGGACACCTACACCACCCGATGTCACAGGAAGGCCATAAAGATCATCAAGGACAAGAACCACCCGAGCCACTGCCTGTTCACCCCGCTATCATCCAGAAGGCGAGGTCAGTACAGGTGCATCAAAGCAGGGACCGAGAGACTGAAAAACAGCTTCTATCTCAAGGCCATCATACTGTTAAACAGCCACCACTAACATTGAGTGGCTGCTGCCAACATACTGACAACTCCATGTGGTTTTAATGTCTTTGATTTAAACGCATAGACATAAACACATAGATGTTCCTGTGCACACACGCACGCACGTACACACGCACGTATACACACACACACACACGCACGTACACACACACACACACACACACACACACACACACACACACACACACACACACACACACACACACACACACACACACACACACACACACACACACACACACACCAAGAGTGTTAACCGACAGCGGTTAATTAAACCTCCCCAGATTGGGGTGGCAGGTAGCCTACTGGTTACGTGTGTTGTGGCAGTAACTGAAAGGGTTCTGGTTTGACTCCCTGAACCAACTAGGTGAAAAATCTGGCAATGTGCTCTTGAACAAGGCACGACCCTACGCTTTGGTTAAAAGCCTGTTGTTAAATGACTAAAATGTAGTCAGGCTTGACTTCCGTGGCCTGTTACTCTATCTATCAAAGCTATGGCCCTCTGAGAGACCTGGGTTCAAATAGTACTTGTTTTCTTTCAACATCGTGTTTGATTTAGCCTGGCTGGAGTATCAGATGGACAGGAATGTATGCACACACACACATACATATCTCATATCTCATAGCTACAGTCCTCTCTGTGACCTGCCGTTGGCCAGCTAGTGCTTTGGCACAGAACCTTACAAGAACTATCTGTTATGTCAGAGAAAGTTCAGCTCTCAGCTGTCCAGGCTCTTCGGGTGGTGTCAAAACATCATCAGGTTACAGCTATGTCTTCCAGTCCGTCATATGAGAGGTCATGTGAGAAAAGGAGAATGTGGTCACAGATTAGGGCAGAGTCACAAACATTCATGAGCCGGTGATAACTGTCGCTCTCACGGTAATTGACCGTTAATTAACGTAAACACATTTAGCGTCTAATGGCTTCCACACACAAGCCTACAAGCCACTGATACAGACCAGAATCTATATTTTTAAAAAGTCTAATAAATCCATGTAATATAGCCTACACCTTCACAATAAATCCATTATTTATTTTAGACAAGTCTAAAGAAACATGATGTGAAGAAAATGTAGTCTACTTCAGAAGAACAGAATAACATACTCTGAGTTGTCTTTATGTTATGTCCTGATCTGGCTATGCCAAATGGCTGTGGGCTCCACACTAGTTCATTTAGCAGACAAGATTTGCTGAGAATTCTGTGGCATTATTTTATATTATGTTATAGTATGAAGAATACAATTGAACAAATATGAATAAAATAAAAAGGAGTACACATATGTGTTGAGAGGGTAACTAATAAATAGGAACTCCTATATGCTTCATTTGGAGTTGTTTGTGTGCAAAGCTGTCATTAAGGCAAAGGGTGGCTATTTTGAAGAATCTCAAATGTAAAAAATATTTTGTTTAAACACTTTTTGGGGTTACTACATGATTTCCTGTGTTATTTCATAGTTTTGATGTCTTCACTATTATTCCACAATGTAGAAAATCATAAAACATAAATAAAGACCCTAGAATGAGTAGTTGTTCTGAAACTTTTGACTGGTACTGTACACTAAATAATATTAGACATTCTATTGAAATGGTTACTTGCATAGCGGAATCTTTATATTATATATATATATTTTAATCCTTTATTTAACTAGGCATGCCAGTTAAGAACAAATTCTGATTTACAATGACGGCCTAGCAGAACGCAAAAAGGCCTCCTGCGGGGACGGGGGCTGGGATCTCTTCACTGACGAGTCGCGGTTTTGTCTCACCAGGGGTGATGGTCGGATTCGCGTTTATCGTCGAAGGAATGAGCGTTACACCGAGGCCTGTACTCTGGAGCGGGATCGGTTTGGAGGTGGAGGGTCCGTCATGGTCTGGGGCGGTGTGTCACAGCATCATCGGACTAAGCTTGTTGTCATTGCAGGCAATCTCAACGCTGTGCATCACAGGGAAGACATCCTCCTCCCTCATGTGGTACCCTTCCTGCAGGCTCATCCTGACATGACCCTCCAGCATGACAATGCCACCATCCATATTGCTCGTTCTGTGTGTGATTTCCTGCAAGACAGGAATGTCAGTGTTCTGCCATGGCCAGCGAAGAGCCCGGATCTCAATCCCATTGAGCACGTCTGGGACCTGTTGGATTGGAGGGTGAGGACATTCCCCCCAGAAATGTCCGGGAACTTGCAGGTGCCTTGGTGGAAGAGTGGGGTAACATCTCACAGCAAGAACTAGCAAATCTGGTGCAGTCCATGAGGAGGAGATGCACTGCAGTACTTAATGCAGCTGGTGGCCACACCAGATACTGACTGTTACTTTTGATTTTGACCCCCATTTGTTCAGGGACACATTATTTAATTTCTGTTAGTCACATCTCTTAGTCACGTTATGTCTGTGGAATTTGTTCAGTTTATGTCTCAGTTGTTGAATCTTGTTATGTTCATACAAATATTTACACATGTTAAGTTTGCTGAAAATTAACACAGTTGACAGGGAGAGGACGTTTTTTTTGTTGTTGCTGAGTTTGTGTGAAATTTGTTTAGATTTAGAAAGGACCTTTATCATGCACCAGGGGCAGGGTAAAAAATACATGTCATCAATGCACTTAATTAGAGAATGAGGACCATTTTTCCCAGGGGTCATTTTCCTGCCAGCCAGGTAGGCTGTACTACTTTTGTAAAGAGAAGCAATGTGCTTAATATTAGGACATTTGCGAAATACATATAGCAGGCCTAGCCTATAGAAAGCTGATGGGATCCTCCTCTTTTTAATAGAGGCCATCACTCTGTTATCTCATGCAATTGTTCATACCCTATAGAAATATTGCTCAACATGAGCTCGTGGGCTCTCATGAAGTGTTTGATTATATTTTTGAATACATTTGCATTGATGTCAGAGTGATTAGAGGGACAATAGAGTGCTGAGTACCAGGCGGTTAGCACGTTTGGTAGGTTACTAATGACCAGCAGCAGCATCAGAGCTTGGAGAAGCCAAATTACCGTGACTAAAATGTCACGTGGAATTTGACTGCTTTCATGACTCGTGACCGTCGGTGTGGCGGTAATACGGTCACCGCAACAGCCCTGGGCACAGGCTAGGCATCCCAATGGGAAAACATTCACGTGACGACAAACAAACTGTACACTGTTGAGCTGCAGGTTACTTTTAGTGTTGAAACGTGTGACAATGTTGATACTGTTAGATTTTCATATACGGTTGTATTTCTAAAATCTTCCTCCTGTCACTGTATATGTCAATGTGTATGTCAGTGATGAAGGCTTAAGGATTCAGAGGAGGACGTACCTGGGTGAAGTGACAAAGCCTGTCTGGCTGGGTACCATTTGGGATCTGTAACCATCACAAATGACTTTAGTCACTTCAGAAACATTATTAACAGATCCTTAGGGTTGGGGTCAATTCAGAAACATTATTAACACATCATTGTTGGGTTGGGGTCAATTCAGGAAGTAATTTGAAGTTCGGAGTTTGAATGTTAGTGTATTTCCTGAAATCTATCTATCGCCAACTGCTAAAGACGAAATACAACAAGATATTTCATGCCATCCGCTGGAATAGTGAGTGTAACACACCTGCTATAACAGACAGAAACAAGACAGAGACAGGACAGATATAAGACAGAGATTGGGCCAAGACAGGACAGAGACAGGGCGGAGACAGGCCAGAGACAAGACAGAGAGAGACAGGACAGAGACAGCAGAGAGACAGATACAGGACAGAGACAGAGCAGAGACAGGAGAGACAGGCCAGAGACAAGACAGAGAGAGACAGCAGAGAGACAGATACAGGACAGAGACAGGGCAGAGACAGGAGAGACAAGACAGAGAGAGACAGGACAGAGACAGCAGAGAGACAGATACCGGACAGAGACAGGGCAGATACAGGGCAGAGACAGGACGGAGACAGGGCAGAGACCGGGCAGATACCATACAGAGACAAGACAGAGACAGGATAGGACCGAGACAAGACAGAGACTGGGCAGAGACCAGGCAGAGACCGGGCAGAGACAGGACCGGACAGAGACAGGGCGTAGACAGGAAAGAGACTGGGCAGAGACAGTGCAGAGACAGAACGGACAGGGCAAAGACATGACCAATACAGGACAAAGACCGGGGTGAGACCGGACAGAGACAGGGCAGAGACATGACAGAGACACGACAGAGACAGGGCAGAGACAGGACAGAGACAGGACAGAGACAGGGCAGAGACAGGGCAGAGACCGGACAGAGACAGGGCAGAGACCGGGCAGAGACACGACAGAGACAGAGATTGGACAGAGACAGGGCAGAGACACGACAGAGACAGAGATTAGACAGAGGGTACTCACATATCTTATATAATAGACACTTGATCTCTCCAATAGTGGCATTAGGTTCCACCTGACAGAATACACAGCTATTACACATAAACATAAACATAAACAAGTTGACATAAAGTATCTACTGTCCCAAAACCTCAGTTTCACAAAATGAAGGGCTCTATTGAATCCTCATCCGGGAAGTTCAGCTTCACTGCATGAATGAAATGTAGCAGACTTCATTCCCAGATTAAATAGAGCCCTAAATCAGTACCGTAGGTTGCCTCATAACAGAATACAGCTTGTGATGACATAAGGGAAATGTCTGGTACAGATACTACTGTCCCAAACAGGTGAATTACAGTAGAAGTTCTTACTTTAGCAGCTAATGAAATGAAACTAGGGAAGTTGTTATATTTTTTACTTACCTTGTCCAAGTAGCAAAGCTTCAACTTCTTGGAATCCTGAATCTCCACCTCATAGAAAATATAATTCTTATCCTTTTTGGCTGTTCCTGCCATCATGCCATGGGCACATCTTGCCTTTATAAACTGGGCTACCACGAATAGGCTTTTTAAATCCATGTTTCTACTGCGTACCTTCCAGGTGTGTGGTCTTGAGGCCCTATCTGCCCTGTGGTGTGTGACTGTCAGGCCCTAGTTGCTGTGTGACAAGGGGGTTAAGATAACCTCGACATGACTAACCCTGTGGTGTGTTTGTGTGTCTGTACGTGCGTGCACGTGTGTGTGTGTGTGTGTGCGTGTGTATGACCCTAATAATTATCTCAGTGAGAAATAGGTTTGAGCAACATGAGAGGGGGGGGATCTGATGTTAGACTCCTTTTTTCCTGATGCCAATGATCTGCAGCATTTCCCATATCCTGTGGCCTTCACCATCAGTTGGTTGCATATATGTTAGACCCATGAACACATCTCCAACCCATCTGACTAGTCTAAACATGATATGGCATCTGATAGAACGTCCTAGCGTCCCCTTTGCTACATTCTGACACGGTGACATCAGGGCCGAGTCACAAAATGGCACCCGATCCCTTAGAAAGTGCACTACTTTTGATGAGGGCCCATAGGGGATAGGGTGCACTACTTTTCATGAGGGCCCATAGGGGATAGGGTGCACTACTTTTGATGAGGGTCCATAGGAGATAGGCTGCCATTTGGGATGCTAGTGTAGTAGCATGTCCCTGGCTAACAGCATGGTGCTACAGTAGTAGCATGTCCCTGGCTAACAGCATGGTGCTACAGTAGTAACATGTCCCTGGCTAACAGCATGGTGCTACAGTAGTAGCATGTCCCTGGCTAACAGCATGGTGCTAGTGTAGAAGCATGTCCCTGGCTAACAGCATGTCCCTGGCTAACAGCATGGTGCTAGTGTAGTAGCATGTCCCTGGCTAACAGCATGGTGCTACAGTAGAAGCATGTCCCTGGCTAACAGTATGGTGCTAGTGTAGTAGCATGTCCCTGGCTAACAGCATGGTGCTAGTGTAGAAGCATGTCCCTGGCTATGGTGCTAGTGTAGTAGCATGTCCCTGGCTAACAGCATGGTGCTAGTGTAGAAGCATGTCCCTGGCTAACAGTATGGTGCTACAGTAGTAGCATGTCCCTGGCTAATAGTATGGCGCTACAGTAGTAGCATGTCCCTGGCTAACAGTATGGTGCTGCAGTAGAAGCATGTCCCTGGCTAACAGCATGGTGCTAGTGTAGAAGCATGTCCCTGGCTAACAGTATGGTGCTACAGTAGAAGCATGTCCCTGGCTAACAGTATGGCGCTACAGTAGTAGCATGTCCCTGGCTAACAGTATGGTGCTACAGTAGTAGCATGTCCCTGGCTGACAGTAAGGTGCTACAGTAGTAGCATGTCCCTGGCTAACAGCATGGTGCTAGTGTAGAAGCATGTCCCTGGCTAACAGTATGGCGCTACAGTAGAAGCATGTCCCTGGCTAACAGTATGGTGCTACAGTAGTAGCATGTCCCTGGCTAACAGCATGGTGCTAGTGTAGAAGCATGTCCCTGGCTATGGTGCTAGTGTAGTAGCATGTCCCTGGCTAACAGCATGGTGCTAGTGTAGAAGCATGTCCCTGGCTAACAGTATGGTGCTACAGTAGTAGCATGTCCCTGGCTAACAGTATGGCGCTACAGTAGTAGCATGTCCCTGGCTAACAGTATGGTGCTGCAGTAGAAGCATGTCCCTGGCTAACAGCATGGTGCTAGTGTAGAAGCATGTCCCTGGCTAACAGTATGGTGCTACAGTAGAAGCATGTCCCTGGCTAACAGTATGGCGCTACAGTAGTAGCATGTCCCTGGCTAACAGTATGGTGCTACAGTAGTAGCATGTCCCTGGCTGACAGTAAGGTGCTAGAGTAGTAGCATGTCCCTGGCTAACAGCATGGTGCTAGTGTAGAAGCATGTCCCTGGCTAACAGTATGGCGCTACAGTAGTAGCATGTCCCTGGCTAACAGTATGGTGCTACAGTAGAAGCATGTCCCTGGCTAACAGTATGGCGCTACAGTAGTAGCATGTCCCTGGCTAATAGCATAGATTTACTTGTTTGTGCAGTCTGCATTTAAATATACTGAGTGTACAAAACGTTTGCCTAATAGCATAGATGTACTTGTTTGTGCAGTCTGCATTTAAATATACTGAGTGTACAAAACGTTTGCCCTACAAAACGTTTGCCCTGGCCATAGAGAGGGCGTGACTAGGGTGGGCATTCTAGTTTCTTTAGTTCTATGTTGGTGTGGTTCCCAATCAGAGGCAGCTGTCTATCGTTGTCTCTGATTGGGGATCATATATAAGTTGTCCTTTTTCGTTTTGGGTTTTGTGGGTAGTTATTTGTTATTCTGTTTAGTCTCTGTTACCTGACAGAACTGTTCGCTTTCGTTTTGTTACTTTGTTCAAGTGTTTTTTGATACATAAATAATCATGAACACCTTTCACGCTGCGCTTTGGTTCACTCCTTCCGACAATAGGCGTGACAGAACTACCCACCACCAAAGGACCAAGCAGCGTGGAAAAAGGGACGAGTGAACATGGGAGGAGATTCTGGACGGAAAAGGACTCTGGACGCAGGTCGGGGAGTATCGCCGTCCGAAGGAGGAGATTGAAGCAGCAAAGGCGGAACGGCGACGTTACGAGGAGTTGGAGCAGCGAGGCAGGAACGAGAGGCAGCCCCCAAAAATGTTTTGGGGAGGCACACGGGGAGATTGGCAGAGTCAGGGTTCAGACCTGAGCCAACTCCTCGTGTTTACCGTGGGGAGCGAGTGACCGGTCAAGCACCATGCTATCCGGTTCTGCGCACCATGCCTTCAGTGCGCATCCACAGCCCGGTGCGCTCTGTGCAAGCTCCCCGCAGTGGCCGTGCTAGAGTGGGCATTAAGCCAGGACGGATTGTGCCGGCTCAGCGCTCCTGGCCTCCGGTGCGTCTCTTTGGTCCAGGTTATCCTGCGCCAGCTCTACGCACGGTGTCCCCGGTTAACCAGCACAGCCCAGTGCGGCCTGTTCCAGCTCCCCGCACTTGCCAGGCTACAGGGGATATCCAGCCAGGACGAGTTGTGTCAGCGCTGTGCTCCAGACCTTCGGTACGCCTGCACGGTCCAGTGTGTCCTGCGCTGGCTCTACGCACTATGCCTCCAATGCGCCATCATAGCCCAGTGCGTCCTGTGCCAGCTCTCCACACTCACCGATCTAAAGTGAGTATCCAGCCAGGATGTGTTGTGGTAGCTCCACTCACTAGGCTGCCAGTACGTCTCCTCAGTCCGGTGAGACCTGTTCCGGCGCCACGTACTAAGCCTCCAGCGACGGTCCCCAGTCCGGAGCCTCCAGCGACGGTTCCCAGTCCGGAGCCTCCGGCGGTGATCGGTGGTCTGGTTCCTCCGGCGATGATCTGTGGCCCGGTTCCTCCAGTGAAGGTCCATGCACCAGGGCCACCACCAAAGCGGAGGGATCTGCTGGCGGAGGGGGGTCTACGTCCCGCACCAGAGCCGCCGCCGTGAAGGGATGCCCACCTGGACCCTCCCCTTTAGAGTCAGGTTTTGCGGCCGGAGTCCGCACCTTTAGGGGGGGGGGGGGGGGATACTGTCACGCCCTGGCCATAGAGAGGTTTTTATTCTCTATTTTGGTTAGGCCAGGGTGTGACTAGGGTGGGCATTCTAGTTTCTTTAGTTCCATGTTGGTGTGGTTCCCAATCAGAGGCAGCTGTCTATCGTTGTCTCTGATTGGGGATCATATATAAGTTGTCCTTTTTCGTTTGGGTTTTGTGGGTAGTTATTTTCTGTTTAGTCTCTGTTACCTGACAGAACTGTTCGCTTTCGTTTGGTTACTTTGTTCAAGTGTTTTTTGATAAATAAATAATCATGAACACCTTTCACGCTGCGCTTTGGTTCACCCATTCCGACGACAGGCGTTACACTCAGAACAGCCTCAATTCATCAGGGCATGGACTCTAAAAGGTGTTCCACAGGGATGCTGGCCCATGTTGACTCCAATGCTTCCCACAGTTGTGTCAAGTTGACTGAATATCCTTTGGGTGGTGGACCATTCTTTAATACACATGGGAAACTGTTTAGTGTGAAAAACCCAGCAGCACTGCAGTTCTGGACACAAACAGGTGCGCCTGGCACCTACTACCATACCCCGTTCAAAGGAACTTAAGTGTTTTGCACACATACACAATCCATGTCTCACTTGTCTCAAGGCTTAAAAATCTTTCTTTAACCCATAAGAGTCTAAGCCCTGTCAAAGCTGGGGGAGGGGAGGGGGGTTCTACTAAACTATATGGAATTGTTTTAAGAAGGTCATACCAAGGATCATTTTACTATATGATTTTGAATGTTAAGACCCCTTGAAGTGTAAAATATATATATACAAAAATGATTTGATAAAATAATGTATTTGGTCTTACTGCTATTAGCTCACACAGACATATTGAATAACAGATTCACAACATGGAACAACAGATAGTCACCCCCCCCCAAAAAAAAATCAAAAAGAAGTTTGTTTTGAAGTGTCTGTCCTATGTCTGAGAGATATCAGGAAACATTTGTTAGCATTTTTTTCTTCTCATGTATTTAACTCCTTACTTTTTAGCACTAAACAGTCTCCATATATATTGTACTTCCTGAATTTTTTCAACTGGTACCGGGGGACCTTCAGACGAGTCTTGTGAGGCCTGTGGGCAACCTAGAGTAAAACAACCGACACCTACGTGTTCGTGGGAGTCTCACCTTTACACAGAGGGGTCATTAGTGTGTAGACCAAACGGTTTGGACACTACAGACAGAAGTTGACAGATCGGCTGTACCGACTTCAGACGAGTCCCACGCTTGTTCGTGAGTCTCATCTTTCCATAGTTTTTAGGCCAAACCGTTCGAACGTTACTGACGATTTTGTGAGAAGATTGATTTTCGGGATGCCTCGTGGTCTGACAAACATAGCTCTAGATCTGTCACCTTTCACCACAGAAGCAGAAGTGAGACATAGGCGGATCCGGTGGACTGAGACGCATCAAATGCAAAAACCAGATATCTCTGGATTAAACGAACAGATTTTAATGAGGATGTTTTTATTATGCTGATTCGATTTCTGTGGGGGTGCTGACATCAACCTTAGGGGTTAACCTGTCTCCTCCCCTTCATCTAAACTGATTGAAGTGGATTTAAACAAGTGACATCAATAAGGCATCATAGCTTTCACCTGGATTCACCTGGTCAGCAGGTGTTCATAATGTTTTGTACACTCAGTGTATAGGTAAGGTGAAGAGGAAAGTTAATTCAGCAACTCTTCAGTTCACTCCTTAAGCTTCTTAATTCATGCACCGTTCCTTTGCGTTGAAATATAACTCTGATTATAAAAAATAGTAAAGTGCTTTGAAAAAAAGTCTAATGATTAACTCTTACCTCAAAGAAAGCAATTCTGCTCAGCGTTCTGTCCTGTCTCCTCTGTCCCCTCAACGATCTTCTCAACAACTCCTCGATGTCTGAATCCGAAACAAGCCTGGCGTCAGCCTCCCATTCCTCTCCAGCTGTGTCTGAACCCGAACAGTCCCTCCAGTCACGCATCTCCACTCCTTCAAAAGTCCTACAAGAGGTTCTGACACTATACCCATCCAGATAAAAGGACCTGTGCTCTCTCTGCAAGAGGTTCTGGGACTGTATAACCTCAAATGGATCCATGCTCTGATAAAGGTGCTATACACAATCACAGCCACCTTGATACTGACTGATGCACATTTAAATCAGGTGTCCATCAGAAGTCAGACCAGAGCAACAGATCAGCAGTTTCCTGACCAGGGTCTTTGCCCAAATGGCACCCCTATTCCCTTTATAGTGCACTACTTTTGACCAGGGCCCATGAGGCCGATAGGGTACTAGTCAAAAGTAGTGCACTATAAGGTGAATAGGGTGCCATTTGGTGCGTAGATTTCCTCTGGGGGACATTATGGAGTCTCATTAGTAAGACATCAATCACATCTATTGATTGGCTCAATTTAAAGTGCTGTACTGTACGTTCACAGTCAAAGGCTATGAGACGGCTGTTTCATAATTGACCACTAGAGGGCAACACCAGTACATTGTCTACTTGGTGTTCTCAACTGTAGGACAAGTCTGTTTTAGAATAGCAGAGAAGAAGCAATTAAAAAGAAATATATATATATGGCATATCTAATGTTGTCTTGTCTTTAGTTATTGGATGCAATCCAAAGCTGTACCAAACCTGTATAGGCTGTACAACCAATAGAGAGCTGAGAATAACAAACGCTTCTTAGACACTGTTGGACTGCCAGATGGTGAAGCGAGATGTATCACTCCAGAGAACGAGTTTCCACTGCTCCTGAGGAAGTTTGGAACTCGGTAGGGAGTGTTGCAGATGTTTTTTACCCATTATAATCTTCAGCACTGGACAGTCCCGTTCTGTGAGCTTGTGTGGCCTACCACTTCAAGGCTGAGCCGTTGTTGCTCCTAGATGTTTCCATTTCACAATAACATCACATACAAGTTAACCGGGGCAGCTGTAGCGGGGCAGAATTTTGACGAACTGACTTGTTGGAAAGGTGGCATCCTATGACGGTGCCACGTTGAAAGTCACTGAGCTCTTCAGTAAGGCCATTCTACTGCCAATGGTTGTCTATGGAGATTGCAAGACAGTGTGCTCGATTTTATACACATGTCAGCAACGGGTGTGGCTGAAATAGTCTAATCCACTAATTTGAAGGGGTGTCCACATACTTTTGTACATATATACAGTACCAGTCAAAAGTTTGGACACACCTACTCATTCAAGGGTTTTTCTTTATGTTGACTATTTTCTACATTGTAGAATAATAGTGAAGACATCAAAACTATGAAATAACACATTTGGAATCATGTAGTAACCAAGAAATTGTTAAACAAATCAAAATACATTTTATATTTGAGATTCTTCAAAGTAGCCACCCTTGGCCTTGATGACAGCTTTGCACACTCTTGGCATTCTCTCAACCAGCTTCACCTGGAATAACTGAAGGAGTTTCCACATATGCTGAGCACTTGTTGGCTGCTTCACGCTGCAGTCCAACTCATCAAAAACCATTTCAATTGGGTTGAGGTCGGGTGATTGTGGAGGCCAGGTCATCTGATGCAGCACTCCATCATTCTCCTTCTTGGTCAAATAGCCCTTACACAGCCTGGAGGTGTGTTGGGTCATTATCCTGTTGAAAAACAAATTATAGTCCAACTATGCGCATACCAGATGGGATGGAATATCGCTGCAGAATGCTGTGGTAGCCATGCTGGTTAAGTGTGCCTTGAATTCTAAATATATCACAAACAGTGTCACCACTGTGTCACCAGCAAAGCACCATCACACCTCCTCCTCCATGCTCCACGGTGGGAACCACACATGCAGAGATCATCCGTTCACCTACTCTGCGACTCACAAAGACACGGCAGTTGGAACCACAAATCTCAAATTTGGACTCATCAGACTAAAAGGACAGATTTCCACCTGGTCTAATGTCCATTGCTCAAGTTTCTCAGCCCAAGCAAGTCTCTTCTTATTATTGGTGTCCTTTAGTAGTGGTTTCTTTGCAGCAATTCAACCATGAAGGCCTGATTCTCGTCTGTACAGTTGATGTTGAAATGTGTCTGTTACTTGAACTCTGTGAAGCATTTATTTGGGCAGCAGTCTGAGGTGCAGTTAACTCACTGGTATGAAGAGATTCGGGACACAGGCGCAGGAATGCGTAATAGGGGTTTTTATTGACCCAAATTACGGCGTGCCGTGCAAAGGCACGGGGACGAAGACCACACAAACACTATACAAAAACACAGGGTTGAAATCCAAAACAATAGAGCGAGGAGTAGCTTGAATAAATAACACACGCACACAATAATTAAAACTTCTTTGGGATTGGTGTCCCTTCCACGGGACGGTTGAGATAACGTAGGCTAATGCGATTAGCATGACGTTGTAAGTAACAAGAACATTTCCCAGGACATAGACATATCTGATATTGGCAGAAAGCTTAAATTCTTGTTAATCTAATTGCACTGTCCAATTTACAGCAGCTATTACAGTGAAATAATACCATTCTATTGTTCGAGGAGAGTGCACAATTTTGAACATGAAAAGTTATTAATAAACAATTTAGGCACATTTGGGCAGGCTTGATAAAACATTTGGAACAGGTATGCAATTGTTCATTGGATCAGTCTAAAACGTTGCACATACACTGATACCATCTAGTGGTTAAAATTGAAATTGCACCTGGGCTGGAATAATACATTATGGCCTTTCTCTTGCATATCAAAGATGATGGTACAAAATAAATACAAAAGAACGGTTGGTTTTTTCTTTGTATTATCTTTTATATTGTTATATTCTACTACATTCCTTTCACATTTCCATAATCCTCAAAGTGTTTCCTTTCAAATGGTGCCAAGAATATGCATATCTTTGCTTCACGGCCTGAGCTACAGGCAGTTAGATTTGGGTATGTTATTTTAGGTAATAAAAAAAAAAGGGGGATAATCCCGTAATCATTACAGGCTCGCCCAGGTGGGATGCCGGGTGGCGCACATAGGGGGGTACTGTCACGCTTGTGCCCCCTCTCCCCCCTGGCGCTCAAGGGCGCCAGGCTGCCCAGCACTACGTACTCCTGCCACCATCATTATGCACACCTGTTTCCCTCGTTACGCGAATCAGCGCTTCATTGGACTCACCTGGACTCAATCACCTGCTTTCATTACCTCCCCTATATCTGTATGTTCCCGATGTTGTTCCCTGCTTCAGCATTATTGTCGCCATGTTCTCCCTGTTCTGACTCTGTTCCTGTTCTGTCACTTGTACGTTCATTAAATGTTCAACTCCCTGTACCTGCTTCTCATCTTCAGAGTCGGTTCTTACGTCACCTGGTTGTCTTAATTGAAAGGACACAGACACTAGGCCCTCCGTGGAATGAGTTTGACACCCTGCTGTACCGTATAATACAACAGTAATAATGATGCGTGTCACAATGAGAGAGACTGAGATGGTGGCTGACAGAGTCCACAGACAGCGTTATAGATGCTATCAGGATAACCCTATATAGTGCAGTCTCAGATGGCACCCAATCCCCTATATAGTACAGTCTCAAATGGCACCCTATTCCCTATATAGTACACTACTTTTGTCCAGAGTTCTAGGGTAACATTTGGGATGAAAGCCATAGAGAGTTCTAGATGCTATGAGGACATTCAGGACACCTGTTATCCTATGGGCTCACAGAACAGACTGAATAAAAGCATACTCCTATTGATACTGTTGCTACGGATACAAAAGTTACAGAGGCATGATACCCAAGCCCACCCAATCAGAGGCATGTTACCCAGACCCACCCAATCAGGGTTGGGGTCAATTGGAATTGAAGTCAGTCAATTCAGGAAGTGTTTTAAATGTACAATTCCAAAACTTTTACACCTTTTCAGTTTATTGAGATATTATCGAAAGTAGATGTTTGTTTTTTCAATTATTCAGTTTACTTCCTGAAATTGACTGGCTTGAATTCAAATTGACTAACCCTACACCAAATCTCTCATGGTCTCAGACTTACAGGGTCCAGTGTAGAGCAGCTGAGAGGAGAGGAATACAGTCCACATGAAAGGTTGTGAACAAAGAGAGTTGCATTCAAAAAATAAGAGAACCCAAAAAAGAAGGCTCTCAATTTCCACCGTTACGAGGGCCAGATGCTTGTTTTGAAATGGCGTTGCTATGTAGAACTACCAGGGAATATTATGAGTTTGTCATGCTTTTTGGAGGCCAAACTACTATTACAATACATTTGCATTCGACAGGAAGTGTGCTGAGACTTTATCCAGTTTTTCCAGAGTTTGCAGGCCAAAGTCTTCGATACCCTGGCCATCCTGGCCACTATCAATGATAAGCCTTGCATTAGGAACTTGAAAAGAAATCAAGAGAGCCGAAGATGGATTGTCAAAAGAAGAGAGCAAAAAATAATATGTAGAGACACAACAATAGAATTCCAACAATGACTGACGGAACGCCGGAACACCAGGAATGTTAGTCAGTGTTCCAGTGGGTTCCTCTGAGTTCCTCTGAGGATCTTCCTCCTCAGGAATCATCCTCTGTCTTGATGATGTGGAACAACGTGATGTTGAACAGAACCTGGTGTCCGTTGTTCCAGCCGTACAGAGCCCGGTCCCTGGCGTTGTAGTCCAACATGGACATGTGGAAGTACTGGTTATGGAAGGGGATGTCTGTGTACTCATAGCTGGAGGTCTTGGTGGAGTACGAGTAGTAAACCTTAGCGCCAGTCAGGTGAGAATTAGTGATGTAGAGTGTTCCGCAGATCATAAAGGACTCCCCCGCGTTCCGTTTGGAATATTCCGTGTTCCAGGTTCCGAGGATTTGTAGTGTCTCCGGGTTGAGCTGGCTGATGACGATGTTTCCGGCGTTCTGATTGGTGGCATAGATAGCCCACAGGCCCAGCTCGTCGGCCATGAGGTCTATGTCGGAGAAGCCTCCCCAGGTGTAAGGGTAGACGTTGTGGAAGCCGGCGTTCTCCAAGGCTCTCTGGGTTACCACGCGGCCTGTCTCGAAGCGGTAACACACCACGATGTTGCTCTGGACCTTGTTGTAGTACAGAGAGCCATTGTACACCACGTGGTTGGTCCCGGCCCACTTGAACGGCAGGTTGTAGGTTCGAGACCCGGCCCCGGACACAAAGTCTGCTATGGACTTGTACTCTTTGACTATCTTGTTATTGGTGTAGCTATCCATGTACCAGACCTGGGTTGGAACACAATACATCAACAATTTAAAGGTCTACCTTTATTGTACATTAGTTAGAAAAAAACACACAGTAGATGAGGTAGAACGTTGCCACAAACTCTTTGGGGAAGTGTAAAATGCTTTTTTGGCTGTCTGAAATGCCTTTTCCATCACTGGATGCAGCAGTAGAGTATGATGTAGTTAGACCACTGGTGGCCTCCCCTCCTCTTGGAGAGTTACTGGGGTGTAGAGGATTTTGCTCCAGCCCTGCTCTAGAACACGTGATTCTAGGTTCAGGTGAGCAACTGACTAATAGAATGTCATGTCTATCAGTAGTTCTTCAGGAGGAAGATTGGTCACATTTTGCTATAGTCAAATACACATGTACCCTCATCTATCCCTCCCTCCCGCCCCTCATCCATCCCTCCCTACCCTCATCCATCCTTCCCCTCATCTACCCATCCCCTCACCCATCCCTCATCCATCCTTCCCTCCCCTTATCCATTCCTCCCTCCCTCCCTCTCCTCATCCATCCATCCCTCCCTCCACTCATCCACTCATCCATCCATCCCCCCTCCTCTCATCCATCCCTCCCTCCCTCCCCTCCCCTCATCCATCCCTCCCTCCCCTCATCCATCCCCCCATCCCCTCATCCCTCCATCCATCCCTCCCGTCTCATCCCTCCCCCCGTCCCTCCCCTCATCCCTCCCCCTCCCTCCCTCCCTGCCCACATCCCTTCCTCCCTCCCTCCCGACATCCCTCCCTCCCGACATCCCTCCCCTCATCCCTCACTCCCCCCTCCCTCTCCTCACCCTATTGTTTGTAGGGGAGGCCTGTGGATCTGTCATCCAGGCTCCAAACCGTGTCCCAGAGGTCTTCACCGTCACCGGTCCAGTGATCTTCATCAGTTTACCACAGGCTGTTCACGCACACAACACAACACACCCCCACAGCACTCAGATAGATAGATTCACCCCTGACTGTGTTAGGTCTTAACAGTATATCAACTCAAACCAGTGGAACAATCCACCCGGATCTGGTATTATGTTACAACAACAACAAATGGCTCCCTGTTTGTAACTTCCTTATTGTCAGAATAGGAGGCTTAGTTCTGTGATATTTTTTAGCAGAAAAGGTCGGGGGCCAGTTGCATCCCGACTCGCCTAAGCCTGGGGCAGGAGGAAGGTTTTGGTTTAGAAAAACATAGGGTAAGGGGGGGGAGTAATACACGCAAGGGGCGTAAGTGATAACCACACATTCCTGGGTTTAAGGATTAGAGTATAAAATGTTTTGTTGTTGGCATCTTTTGGCTCGCTAGAAGAACCTTATACTGTATATACACACACACTTTGATATTTATTTCATTTATATTGTTATTATCGAGGGTTAGTAAAGTAAAGTTCTAGAAGGAATCCTCAAGGCTATCTTATTGATTAGAGTCTTTACGTAGCTGTTAGAGTTTCATCAACAACTGAAGGGACTGATCCTCCTGAGGGGGGATGACAAAGACGGCGTTATAGTTGTAGAGGTACGACACCGTTTCTTCTCGTAAATGCAGTGCTTCTCAGAAAATTGTCATAGATAAAAAATTGCATTGGGGAGTTAGATAAGGATGCTGGAGGTATCTTATTGGTGATTTATTGGCTTATCATACAACCGGTGGGTCTAATTCTGAATGCTGATTGGTTAAAAGTTCATCATTGCTTGAGTAAGTTCATCATTGCTTGAGTAATTTTAGGATTTTACGCCCGTTTCTGGAATTTGGAATAAACCTGATTAATTATTCTGAAACCCTGTGTCATCGAAGAGTCGTACAAGTGCGTGCCGTTTTACTCTCGGTTCATAAATTGATTTGATTGATTGAGGATTTATAGCACCTGGTTAATATATCAATTGGGAACCTGGAGTAATGAAACCTGAGACTAGATTATAGTTACTAAGTGTATCGATCACGAGTAGGGGTGATTCTGGGTATAGCCAAACAGGAAAACATTTACCCTTGTAGTGTCTATGGTGGAAGCTCTGGCCTAGGCGACTGGGACGATGCCGTATGGAACTAGAGTGAGGGAGCATCAACACTAGGCTATGAGGATAACCCACTTACTGAAAAATGCGCTCATATCTGACGTTGAGATGCAGTCCTTAGCTGATGCAGTCCTTAGTTGATGCAGTCCCTAGCTGATACAGTCCCTAGCTGATGCAGTCCCTAGCTGATGCAGTCCCTAGCTGATACAGTCCCTAGCTGATGCAGTCCCAAGCTGATGCAGTCCCTAGCTGATGCAGTCCCAAGCTGATGCAGTCCCTAACTGACGCAGTCCCTAGCTGATACAGTCCCTAGCTGATGCAGTCCCTAGCTGATGCAGTCCCAAGCTGATGCAGTCCCTAACTGACGCAGTCCCTAGCTGATGCAGTCCCAAGCTGATGCAGTCCCTAGCTGATGCAGTCCCTAGCTGATGCAGTCCCTAGCTGATACAGTCCCTAACTGATGCAGTCCTTAGCTGATACAGTCTCTAGCTGATACAGTCCCTAGCTGATACAGTCCCTAGCTGATACAGTCCCTAGCTGATACAGTCCCTAGCTGATGCAGTCCCTAGCTGATGCAGTCCCTAGCTGATACAGTCCTTAGCTGATACAGTCCTTAGCTGATGCAGTCCCTAGCTGATACAGTCCTTAGCTGATGCAGTCCCTAGCTGATGCAGTCCCTAGCTGACGCAGTCCCTAGCTGATACAGTCCCTAGCTGACAGAGTCCCTAGCTGATTCAGTCCCTAGCTGTAAACTAACTCAGTGGTGTGGTTGTGCGGCATCTATCAGGCCCAGAGAACTAGGAGCAATGGACAACCGACTGTTGCCGGGCAGGCACAGAGAACTAAGAGCGAGGGACAACCGACTGGTGCCGGGCAGGCACAGAGAACTTAGAGCGAGGGACAACCGACTGGTGCCGGACAGGCCCAGAGAACTAGGAGCGAGGGACAACTGACTGTTGCCGGACAGGCCCAGAGAACTAGGAGCGAGGGACAACTGACTGTTGCCGGGCAGGCCCAGAAAACTAGGAGCGAGGGACAACTGACTGTTGCCGGACAGGCCCAGAGAACTAGGAGCGAGGGACAACCGTCTGTTGACGGGCAGGCCCAGAGAACTAGGAGCGAGGGACAACCAACTGTTGCCAGACAGGCCCAGAGAACTAGGAGCGAGGGACAACTGACTGTTGCCGGACAGGCCCAGAGAACTAGGAGCGAGGGACAACTGACTGTTGCCGGGCAGGCCCAGAGAACTAGGAGCGAGGGACAACTGACTGTTGCCGGACAGGCCCAGAGGACTAGGAGCGAGGGACAACCAACTGTTGCCGGACAGGCCCAGAGAACTAGGAGCGAGCGACAACCGACTGTTGCCGCGTAGGCCCAGAGAACTAGGAGCAACGGACAACCAACTGTTGCCGGGCAGGTTAGTGCCGACGTTGTGTTCCTGGGGGTTCTTTGGAAGTGGTATTTTATTGTGACACTAGTCTTATGGGCCCACGTTGCTCTATATAGGGGACTAGGGTGTCATTTGGGATGCAGCCTAGGACACACAGTTCCATCTCACTGGTGAGTTTATACGACACACCAAGAGTACGTCACAAACTTATCAATGATAGTTTCCTTGCTACATTTCCAGTAACAGATAAGACTCTGCTTAGTTTAGGATTATAAAACTAGATAACTTTAAATAAATGAGACAGTCTCTGTCCCCACTGGCCCAACAGACCTCCAAATGTACAGTTGAAGTCGGAAGTTTACATACACTTAGGTTGGAGTCATTAAAACTCGTTATTATTTCCTTTTTTAAATTGAGCAAATGTTTCTTACTTTTAAACTCTGCATCGTTGGGAAATGGCTCGCCAGTAAGCGTTTAACGGTAAAGTCTACACCTGTTGTGACAAATAACATTTGATTCGATTTGTGTGTGTGTGAGTGTGCCTACATGCGTTTGCGTGTGTGTGTGTGTGTGTGTGTGTGTGTGTGTGACTCACTGAGTCTGCTCCTGCAGTTGCGTAGCTTGCTCTCCAGACTCAGGAGCCTCTGTTGTAGTTCCTCAGAGTCGTAGACTCCTATCTCCTCCTGGATGGCTGTGAGCACCATGGACAGGTTCCTGATCTCCTGTTTAAACTGGACGATGAGCTGGGCATCTGTCTTGTACTGCTCCAACACCGGGATCAGAGGCTGCAGGGCATCCATCTTACCCTTCAACTCCTGGAGGAGGGGAGGATACACAGGGTTTAGTTTGATTCAGTTCATTGGCTCATTGGGACAGTAACCGTGTCACGCCCTGATCTGTTTCACTTGTCTTTGTGATTGTCTCCACCCCCCTCCGGGTGTCTTCCCCATTATCCCCTGTGTATTTATACCTGCGTTCTCTGTTTGTCTGTTCGTAGAACCTAACAGCGTTTGTTTCCCTGCTCCTGCCTGTTTCTTGCTCCTGATTTCTAGTCTTTCCCGGTTTTGACCCCTGCCTGTGTAACAGTATAACTTTAGACCGTCCCCTCGCCCCGACACGGGCGCGAACCAGGGACCCTCTGCACACATCAACAACAGTCGCCCTCGAAGCGTCGTTACCCATCGCTCCACAAAAGCCGCGGCCCTTGCAGAGCAAGGGGCAACACTACTAATAGGTTTCAGAGCAAGTGACGTAACTGATTGAAACGCTACTAGTGATTACCCGCTAACTAGCTAGCCATTTCACATCCGTTACACTCACCCCCCTTTCAACCTCCTCCTTTTTCCGCAGCAACCAGTAATCCGGGTCAACAGCATCAATGTAACAGTATAACTTTAGACCGTCCCCTCGCCCCGACACGGGCGCGAACCAGGGACCTTCTGCACACATCAACAACTGACACCCACGAAGCGTCGTTACCCATCGCTCCACAAAAGCCGCTGCCCTTGCAGAGCAAGGGGCAACACTACTAATAGGTTTCAGAGCAAGTGACGTAACTGATTGAAACGCTACTAGTGCGTACCCGCTAACTAGCTAGCCATTTCACATCCGTTACACCTGCCGTGACCCTGAAACTGCCTGTCGTTCTGGACCCTTACACCCTCTCTGGATTATTGACCTTTGCCTTGACCTGTCGTTTGCCTGCCCCTGTTTAATAAGGAATACACTTTTGTTTCTTCAACACTGTCTGCATCTGGGTCATACCTTAAAAGTGATAAACCGACTAGGTGATAAATCTGTCGATGTGTCCTTGAGTAAGGCACTTAACCCTAATTGTTCGTGTAAGTCGTTCTGGATAAGAGTGTCTGCTAAATTACTATAATGTAATGCTCTGGTTAAAGACGTTACAATAAGGTCATGTTCTGCTTAAAGCGAGGTCAGAACCACATAACAACCAGAAACAAATCTGTATTTTTCACACCTGAAAGTTTCTGTTGACCTGCGTCTTCTTGTCGGCCTCTACCTGTCTGAACTTTGACCGTAGCCCTTTGAACTGGCCCTCCATCCTCATGATGTACTGGAAGTCTCTCTGGGTCCGCAGGTTCAGTACCTCAATGGACTGGGACATGTTCTGGACCTACGGGACAAGAGTGGAAGACAATGGCTGTTCTGCACCATAGGAGAGGAAGAGGAACATGATTATTCTGTCCCCCCCCCAGATGAAGCACCACTGTTATCTTTTTCCTTTTTCCATCAAGGGAACACTATTTATAATGAAGGTTACATGGAGAAAATCAGACCCCTCTGAAATAAGAAATGGATGGCCATACCTTCAGCAAAATATATTTGACCTAAACCCTCCTTGAACCCATAAAAACAAACAGTGACCCTCTCCTTTACCCAAATTAAAAAGTAAAACAAATTGGATAGAGGATAACATGTCTACCGTTTACCCTCACTTATTGGACAGAACAGAGCCTTAGATATGCCGTTTTTAGGAATTGTTGTTCATCCTGTACTCATTGCATCGCAAACAAATTATAGCGTACAGGGCTGCGGGCCAGAAGGTTGTGGGTTCGCAGACCACCGTGGACAAGAGTACGGGTGGAAAGATTTACTTTGTAGTAAAAACATTGCATGAATCTATCATTATATTCGCAGGTCCGATTTTTAATTTTTTGAAAAATAATAATTTCATGCAATTTTACCGGATTTTAGCGGGAATATTTTTTGAATAACACACCGAAATTACAGGATAAAATTGGACAGAGAGATAGGCCTATGTGTTAATCTTACCATATTTCTCCAATGCCAAATCGGTGTGTCTTGTTTGTAACAAAACTGTCCCGGTTTTGTAAGAAATTGTATTAGATACTGGTAACTTGTTTTAACAAATTCTCAACACTAGCTATACTTGACACAACATGCACCCATCCCCCACTATACCCCCACACTTCGTACCCTTATAATAACCACAGACCCACACACACTCCCCTCCCCCATGAACAGGCCCCTGTTAAAACGAACGCACATGCATTCTGCTCGAGGATGAGACTCTAAGACACAGAACTGTGTTAAGAGCCAATGGAACGTCGACATCAGGCCCGGACAGGACTACCCACGACCCAGATCGACCAATCGGAAGGCCAGACTACAAGATCAACCTACTTTACTTGTTGCATATATAATCAGCACAACCTGTTTAGAGCTCTTTTTTCCGACGATTCCATACGAGTCAGACAGAAGGGACCGTGCTGCACGATTGCTAAGATATTTTTACCTGTGAATAAACTGCCTTATTATACAAATATCCACCTCGTCCTATGTCTCAACTTGATCTCCTGTCTCCAGTAAACGTTTTATCAACAGTTTGCAAATAATTAAATATGATACGTCATTAGGAACGTGAGCATGGTACCTTCAAAAGTTACCGACGTAGAAAAATGTAAGCTTTAACTGCTGGTTACTTTTCTTCTGTGGTTTAACCCAGAGAAGGTCACAAGTGTTTCCCTAAAAGCTGTCTAGGTTTAAGCATCTTCAAATATTACAGAGATTGAATAGCGTAATCAAATGATAGTGACAGAATTAGATTACTTCCCAAGCAAACTCAACCTCTCCCCATAATGCATCGGAGTCACATCTTTTCCGGGTATTTTACAGATTGTTTCTAGCACAAAGCATCGCGGACCAAAGCGCTGTTATAGATCACTTTATATAATCGGATCTGTTTTATTTTCTTCAAAATCTTAAACTAATAAAGGGTAGGCCTCTGCTTTTTGCCATTTTCTTTAATTCAAGGTAAGCCTGTGGCGTCAATTCGAGTCCTGGTTTTAATTTAACAGCCCTTCACTGACACGGAGGTAGGCTATTTAAAGAGTGCACGGTGGGTGGAGGAATTGGCCGACAAAATCTATGGATACCAACAGGTAGAGCTACCACTTATTTCTTAAACAGGAAGAAATAGGCTCCAACACAACGTCATCTTGTTGTTAGTAAGTCTAATTAAAATGGTCTTCATTTTAATTAGACTTACTAACAACAAGATGACGTTGAAAGTCATTAATGTCTACTGTCATCACTAGGAGCTGTCCATTTCTGATTGATTGTTGCTGCTTCAAGTTTCAGCACCAAAATGTAAGTTACTAGACTTTGGCTCATTGTGAGGACAATAACTCTTGATGAATACATCGTGGGCAATAAATATATTGTTTTTAATGAATGCAATCATAGTAGTAGAAAACTATCAATGTTGACCTCCGGTCCTTCTCATCTTCGCACGCATCCTTCTCAAAACTGAACAGAACATATAGGCTATAGGTTAGTCCGTGTGCAAGATAGTGCCGTTTTTGTACTAGCCATTGCAATGTGTAATACATAGTAGTTTTACTTACACCATCCCAGCAGCACAAAAAAAAACTCAGGAAGGAAGTTCATTTTCATAGATATATAACTTTGCTCTGTGCTTCTACTGTATAGCCTATAGCCTCCATACTCAACCCGGACCGGATCCGGACCCAGAACGGGGTCAAGACAGACCCCTGGTATCATATAAACACACGTAAGACATGAAAGAATACATATAATTGCAGGAAATGAGCTTTAAAAACAGCCAAACAAATCTTTGACCCATTAAAAATGTGTAGAATTGTGGGAAATTAGCTTTAAAACTACAACATTTTCTCTCTGCCAACAAGAGGTGTGTGAACAGTTTGGGGTCGCAAGGTGGGTGGTTTGTTACGAAGCCAATACATTACATTATCCAGTTGGACCTTTGCCACCTAGGAAATGTTATAGGCTATAGATCATTTGATTGAGACATCAATGAATAGGCTATGGGTGCAATTTGATATTGCCACCCTGCAGAGAATCAGACATGAAAAGAAACTAATTGTAAAACACTGAGAAAAATTGAAATGTAAATCTATTGTAAATTAAATGACTATATTTACAAAAAATTATACTAAACCCTCTCCTTGAATGAAATTGGAAAAAGCTCCTGTTTTCCTCCAGGTGACCATTCTGTACATTTCAATCTGTCCCCAAACAGAATTTTCATTGTAGAGGGAATAGACCGTGTTTTCTAGAGTCAAGTAAATGAGCACTGGCTCATACAGATATCCCGTAGCTCAGCGGTTGGTGTGGAACAGTGGAACGGGTATCTGGACCAAGCTAACAGTTAAAACGCTTCCTCTATCCTGTTATCATAACTTACCAACATCACCATTATGTTTCCAACAGCAAAGTGGCATCACACTCAAACTCTGTACGTTTGATCCCGAATGGCACCCTATGCCCTATATAGTGCACTACTTTTGACATAGGGCTCTGGTAGAAAGTAGTGCACTATATAGGGAATAGGGTGCCATTTGGGACTCTCACACATCACACAGGGTTATGGGATCCATACTCCCTCTGATTCCAATGGTGGGATCCTGAAACGGCCTGGTTGAAACTCCCCTAAGAGATGCTTGTACATGTTAGTGTTAACTTTACCACACTGGACCACAGTGAATTACATAGAGAAACCCCCCCCGGCCCGCTCTACACATGGAATACATTCAAGAGTAGACCCCATGTTTCATACATTATTATCATAGATGAGTAATAGTGACGTTGGTTCCTAATGAGTGTGTGTGTAGGTGAGTGTGTGTGTAGGTGAGTGTGTGTGTGTAGGTGAGTGTGTGTAGGTGAGTGTGTGTGTAGGTGAGTGTGTGTGTGTAGGTGAGTGTGTGTGTGTAGGTGAGTGTGTGTGTGTGTGTAGGTGAGTGTGTGTGTGTGTAGGTGAGTGTGTGTGTAGGTGAGTGTGTGTAGGTGAGTGTGTGTGTGTAGGTGAGTGTGTGTAAGTGAGTGTGTGTGTAGGTGAGTGTGTGTAGGTGAGTGTGTGTGTGTAGGTGAGTGTGTGTGTGTGTGTGCGTGTGTGTGTGTGTGTGTGTGTGTGTGTGTGTGTGTGTGTGTGTGTGTGTGTGTGTGTGTAGGTGAGTGTGTGTAGGTGAGTGTGTGTGTAGGTGAGTGTGTGTGTAGTGTGTGTGTGTGGTGAGTGTGTGTAGGTGAGTGTGTGTGTGTGTGTGTGTGTGTGTGTGTGTGTGTGTGTGTGTGTGTGTGTGTGTGTGTGTGTGTGTGTGTGTGTGTGTGTGTAGGTGAGTGTGTGTAGGTGAGTGTGTGTGTAGGTGAGTGTGTGTGTAGGTGTGAGTGTGTGTGAGTGTGTGTAGGTGTGAGTGTGTGTAGGTGTGAGTGTGTGTAGGTGAGTGTGTGTGTGTGTGTGTGTGTGTGTGTGTGTGTGTGTGTAGGTGTGTGTGTGTGTGTGTGTGTGTGTGTGTGTGTGTGTGTGTGTGTGTGTGTGTGTGTGTGTGTGTGTAGGTGTGTGTGTGTGTGTGTGTAGGTGAGTGTGTGTGTGTGTGTAGGTGAGTGTGTGTGTAGGTGAGTGTGTGTGTGTGTGTATTCAGTACCTTCTCCAGTAGCTGACGGAGCTGTCCCTCCTTGGCGTCTCTGGAACAGAGGTTCTGTTCAGGAGCCACCACTGTACAGATACACCTCCCCTCTGCATCCTGGGCCGAGCTGTACACCTTCCAACCATCCTTCGGCCTGACTGTCTACACACACACGCACACACGCACGCACACAATATATGTATGGTCAGCAGTTGTCAGGTGACATGGGGGCCATCTTGGATAGGTACTTTGACATTTTGCCTGCATTCCAAACACTCAGCCCTCCAATTAAGTGGACACTTCTGATGACGTATCATGACGTCTGACGAGTTGACACTTGCAGGGCAAAGGGAAGAATGAATTAATTTAAAACGGAACGCTGTTGTCTGGAAATGTGTCACTTGTTCGTCCCACGGTTGTGTTTTCAGTCATTAAGGAACCACCGGTAGCTGTTGCGTGTGATTTATATGCGCTACAGTCCAGCATTTCATATCTTGGCTGGAAGACAACGCAGACATCGAATGTTAGCCATCCGACTATATCAGGTAAATCGAAAATTACAACGTCGGGGAAAGTTGTATGCGTAAACTAACGTTTCCAAAAGCTAACCAAACAAAAACATCATTACTTTTATGATACGTGTTAGAGTCGTCATGTGCATTAGTAGCACAATTTCTAACTTATTTACAATTCGTTTTTACTCACACTTGTATCTTGATTTATCCATACTAATGTTGGTTTTAAGTTTTGGCAGAGGTACGATCATCGAGAATTGAATTATGGGTTGTTTCAGGCACCCCGGGAATGAAAATAATTTGACACTCGCAAACTCGATCAAAAACCGAGGGCTGAGGGGATTACGTTGCCAACTTCCCTTGCTTGGCTAATCAGTTGGACCAACGACAAAGATGGCAGCTGGGATTCCCCCAAAAGGCATAAGGCGAGGGGGGAAAATGGAGGAGGGTGAGTCTTTTGTGTGTTTGAAACGCAGCCTTTGACAGTGAACGTGTTATTGAATGTGGGATAATCAGCAACGGTCTCTGATGGATATTCCTCCTAACATTAAATACCTGATGCAAGAGTCCAATCGCGTGGCCGTCGGACAAACATACACACAGTATCTGTACGGTTAAGGTTAGGTCTCTGATTATTTTAAGGTTATGTCCAAACCCCTTGTCTCTCCACACTCCATTTTAAGGACCAGTCAGAGTTTGACCATCTGATGGGCGAAGACATTTTCCACCTCTTTTTGTCGCTTTCAAGTTCACAGATGTGGTGTAAGAGGACATTCAGATTAAATGGAGATTAGCAGACATTCAGACTGAATGGAGATTAGCAGACATTCAGACTGAATGGAGATTAGCAGACATTCAGATTGAAGGAGATTAGCAGACATTCAGATTGAATGAGATTAGCAGACATTCAGATTGAATGAGATTAGCAGACATTCAGATTGAATGGAGATTAGCAGACATTCAGATTGAATGGAGATTAGCAGACATTCATACTGAATGGAGATTAGCAGACATTCATACTGAATGGAGATTAGCAGACATTCAGATTAAATGGAGATTAGCAGACATTCAGATTAAATGGAGATTAGCAGACATTCAGATTGAATGAGATTAGCAGACATTCAGATTAAATGGAGATTAGCAGACATTCAGATTGAATGAGATTAGCAGACGTTCAGATTAAATGGAGATTAGCAGACATTCAGATTGAATGGAGATTAGCAGACGTTCAGACTGAATGTAGATTAGCAGAAAATAAAGGAAAGAAATAATGCTGGCTCTGAAAGAGATTAGTCAGTTCATTGTGAAGCCGCTTCAGTCATTTAGAACGATTAAATTGGGAGTGAAAAAGTAAGTTAGTCTCTCGGTATTGTGTGGCAGGTGGTGAAATCTGGATCTCTTCTCAAGGAGAAGTTATTTTCAGTGTGGTTTATAAAGCTCAATCGGAGGCCAGATCCTCAAGTCTCTATGGATGAATTGAATCCAGTTGAATAAAGTTTATTGATCGATAGAGGAAGAGGAGGAATTGGGGATGTCACCAAAATGGTATCTCTTCCTCCTTGTGTGACATGCATCATTCTGGCTATCTTATCCCCCCCCCCCCCCCCCCCCCCGCTGACACATCTCTCCTCATCCCTTCACATTCCCGTGCAGCTGTACCAGATCCACGCCGGATGGCCTGACATGCTGCCACTAACTACACCCTCCATGACAATGCTTTATGTTCTGATGAATAGAAAGTTCTGCTCATAAATTACAATGACCAAAGTTCCAGTCCGTAGAATAAGAATGAAACACTAACGATTCTAAAGATTCCAGTGACTCTAATGATTACATTTCTATGTTCTATTCATTCTAGTTCTATGGTTCTGCTCTGTGACGTTGCCCGGCAGCAGCTGCTTCTGTTCTGTTCTGTTACTCTGACTTCAGACCCCATTAGTTTATTTAGCTTCTCAGACCCAAGATGCTAATCTGCCACTGGTCTTGTCTGCCTGTCTGTGTGCCATGAATAATCACACAACATTAATTCTCTACAGAAGTTTCAATTACCCCAAAGAGATATGCCGGCCGTCGGGGCCAAGTTAGTCAAAGACCGGCACACAGATTGCATCCCAAATGCCACCTTGTTCACTTTCTGGTGCACTACTTTTGACCAGGACACATAGGGCTCTACACACTATATAGGGAATAGGGTACCATTTGGCACGCAAATAGACAGCCAGGCAGTGGGTAGGTTAACAGACAGCCAGGCAGTGGGTAGGTTAACAGACAGCCAGGCAGTGGGTAGGTTTATAGACAGCCAGGCAGCCAGGCAGTGGGTAGGTTAACAGACAGCCAGGCAGTGGGTAGGTTAACAGACAGCCAGGCAGTGGGTAGGTTAATAGACAGCCAGGCAGTGGGTAGGTTAATAGACAGCCAGGCAGTGGGTAGGTTAACAGACAGCCAGGCAGTAGGTAGGTTAACAGACAGCCAGGCAGTGGGTAGGTTAACAGACAGCCAGGCAGTAGGTAGGTTAACAGACAGCCAGGCAGTGGGTAGGTTAATAGACAGCCAGGCAGTGGGTAGGTTAACAGACAGCTGATGCTCCAGATACTTAACTAGTCTAAAGAAGGCCAGTTTTATTGCTTCTTTAATCACAAAAACAGTTTTCAGCTGTGCTAACATACAGTAATTGCAAAAGGGGTTTCTAATGATCAATTAGCCTTTTAAAATGATAAACTTGGATTAGCTGACACAATGTGCCATTGGAACACAGGAGTGATGGTTGCTGATAAATGTAGATATTCCATTAAAAAATCTGCTGTTTCCAGCTACAATAGTCATTCATAACATTAACAATGTCTACACTGTACTTCTGATCAATTTGATGTTATTTTAATGGACAAACAATGTGCTTTTCTTTCAAAAACAAGGACATTTCTAAGTGACCCCAACATTTTTGGAACGGTACTGTGTATATTTTTCTTTAAAATATTGATGTCACAGCGGTATAATTTGTACAGTTCTTTATTAAAAATGTAGTTATTTGTTACATTTCATTTCTCTATGTAAAACCTAGCAGTATTAATGAATTCTCTGAGAGGGAGGAGGATATATAGAGTTTTGCAACAAAAAAAACATGATTATTTGTCTCTCTGAAATTAAATCAAATCAAATCAAATCAAGTTTATTTTATATAGCCCTTCGTACATCAGCTAATATCTCGAAGTGCTGTACAGAAACCCAGCCTAAAACCCCAAACAGCAAGCAATGCAGGTGTAGAAGCACGTAGAAGCACAATTAAACACATCAAGTGATAGAAAGTCTGTCATTGAACAACCCCATGTCATGATTAGATAGTGAAAAAACACACCAATCTCTGTCCCAAATTCTTCAAACAAGTAGTACAGTAGTATTATTGTATCGTGTTTGTAAGGGGTGCGTAACTGGTGGCAGGGAAGTCAGACGCAGGAGGGCAGACTTAGGTAATAGCCGGAGAAAGTTTAATTCCAAAACCAACAGCATCAAGAAAATAACAACTTTGGTACAAAACCCGACGCACACCAGTAAACAATGTGCACAAGCACTTACAACAAACAATACCACACAAAGACATGGGGGGGAACAGAGGGTTAAATACACACCACTAAATGAGGAAAATGAGAACCAGGTGTGTGGTAAAACAAGACAAAACAAATGGAAAATTAAAAATGGATCGGCGATGGCTAGAAGACCGGTGACGTCGACCCCGCCGAACACCGCCCGAACAAGGAGAGGAACCGACTTCGGCAGAAGTCGTTACAGTGTTGTAATATCTATAATATATATAGTATCATACTACAGATCTATCGATTTCAGCTAAGTATATATTGCTCTGTGAAAAGAGCGCAACTCATTTTCATTACTAAAGGACAATCTAGTGCAGTATGGTCTATTGTACACCATCTAGTATTTACAGAACATTTGTTCATGGACGATTAGGCATCATACACACCATGGAAATCGGCCACATTTTCATTTCTCAGTATAGAGTTAGTATAAATAAATTGCTCTATGAAAAGCCAACTAGTCACCTCATTTCCATTTGTCAGATGGTTTGTCTTTCTATTACAGCCAGTAGGGCAATATCATTGTGTCTATAATGACTGAACCAACCATTAACAGAGAGTTACTTCTCTGGCAACATCCAAGGATCAATATCAGAATATAGAGAGAAGGAAAGAGAGAGAGAGAAGAGAGAGAGAGAGAGAGAGAGAGAGAGAGAGAGAGAGAGATAGAGAGGAGGTAGAGAGAGAGGAGGTAGAGAGAGAGAGGAGGTAGAGAGAGAGAGAGAGAGAGAGAGAGAGACAGAGAGATAGAGAGGAGGTAGAAAGAGAGAGAGAGAGAGGAGGTAGAGAGAGAGAGAGGAGGTAGAAAGAGAGAGAGAGAGAGAGAGAGAGAGAGAGAGAGAGAGAGAGAGAGAGAGAGAGAGAGAGAGAGAGAGAGAGAGAGAGAGAGAGAGAGAGAGAGAGAGAGAGAGAGGGGAGGTAGAGAGAGAGAGAGATACAGACCCCTTGACTTTTTTCCATATTTTTACGTTACAGCCTCATTCTAAAATTGGTTAAATAAAAAAATGTCCTCATCAATCTACACACAGTACCCCATTATGACATCACAGTACCCCATTATGACAAAGCGAAAGCAGGTTTTTAGAAATATATGCATTTTATTACAAATACGAAACAGAAATGCCCTTTGCTGTCACGCCTGCTCTTGCTCCCCCTCTCGAGCGCCAGGCTGCCCTTCATTACGCACACCTGTCACCATCATTACGCGCCGCTGCGCAATATTGGACTCACCTGGACTCCATTACTTTGTTGATTACTCCGTCCTTATCTGTCTGCTCCTCACATTATTCCCTGTCAGCATTGACGTCGTTATTTTTTCCCCTGTCCAGATGCTGTTCCTGTCCTGTTTCATGTCCGTGGTTAATTAAATGTTCTCCCTGTACCTGCTTCCTGTCTCCATCGTCGATCCTCACACTTTGCTATGAGACTCAAAATTGAGCTCAGGTGCATCCTGTTTCCATTGATCATCCTTGAGATGTTTCTACAACTTGATTGGAGTCCACTTTGGGTAAATTCCATTGATTAGACATGATTTGTAAAGGCACACACCTGTCGATATAAGGTCCCACAGTTGACAGTGCATGTGAGAGCAAAAACCAGGCCACGAGGTCGAAGGAATAGAACACCGCGACATAATTGTGTCGAGGCACAGAACTGGGGAAGGGTACCAAAAAATGTCTGCAGCATTGAAGGTCCCCAACAGCACAGTGGCCCGCCCGGCCAAATCTGAGCAATCGGGGGAGAATGGCCTTGGTCAGGGAGGTGACCAAGGACCC
Source organism: Salvelinus alpinus (assembly GCF_045679555.1). NCBI lineage: Eukaryota > Metazoa > Chordata > Actinopteri > Salmoniformes > Salmonidae > Salvelinus > Salvelinus alpinus. The sequence goes on from NC_092108.1 coordinate 6,124,193, forward strand.
GATGGTCACTCTCACAGAGCTCCAGAGTTCCTCTGTGGAGATGGGAGAACCTTCCAGAAAAACCACCATCTCTGCAGCACTTCACCAATCAGGCCTTTATGTTAGAGTGGCCAGATGGAAGCCACTCCTCGGTAAAAGGCACATGTCAGCCCGCTTGGAGTTTGCCAAAAGGCACCTAAAGGACTCAGACCATGAGAAACAAGATTCTCTGGTCTGATGAAACCAAGATGAAACTATTTTGCCTGAATGCCAAACATCATGTCTGGAAGAAACCTGGCATCATCCCTACGGTGAAGCATGGTGGTGGCAGCATCATGCTGTGGGAATGTTTTTCAGCGGCAGGGGCTGGGAGACTAGTCAGGATCGAGTGAAAGATGAACAGAGCAGAGAACAGAGAGATCCTTGATGAAAACCTGCTCCAGAGCACTCAGGACCTCAGACTGGGGTGAAGGTTCACCTTCCAACTGGACAAAGACCCTAAGCACACAGCCAAGACAACGCAGGAGTGGCTTCGTGACAAGTCTCTGAATGTCCTTGAGTGACACAGCCAGAGCCAGAACTTGAACCCAATAGCTCTGCAGTGACTTTCCCCATCCAACGTGACAGAGCTTGAGAGGATCTGCAGATAATAATGGGAGAAACTCCCCAAAAACAGGTGCGCCGAGCTTGTAGCGTCATACCCAAGAAGACTAGAGGCTGTAATCGCTGCCAAAGGTGCTTCAACAAAGGGTAAAGGGTCTGAATACTTACGTAAATGTGATATATATTTTTATTTATACATTTGCAAACATTTCCCCAAAACATTTTTTGCTTTGCTATTATGGGGTATTGGCTGTAGATTAATGAGGGGAAAAACTATTTGAATCAATTTAAGAATAAGGCTGTAACGTATCAGAATTTGGAAAGAGTCAAGGAGTCTGAATACTTTCCGAATGCACTGAAAAAGAGATAGAGAGAGGGACAGAGGGACAGAGCAAGAGGGATAGAGAGAGGGACAGAGGGACAGAGCAAGAGGGATAGAGAGAGGGACAGAGAGCTATAGAGAGAGGGACAGAGAGAGAGGGACAGAGAGATATATAGAGAGGAAGAGAGAGAGAGGGACAGAGAGATATAGAGAGAGGGACAGAGAGAGAGGGACAGAGAGATATAGAGAGAGGGACAGAGAGATAGAGATAGAGGGACAGTGAGATAGAGAGGGACAGAGAGATATAGAGAGAGGGACAGAGAGATATAGAGAGAGGGACAGAGAGATATAGAGAGAGGGACAGAGAGATAGAGAGAGAGGGATAGAGAGAGAGGGACAGAGATATATAGAGAGAGGGACAGAGAGATATAGAGAGAGGGACAGAGAGATAGAGAGAGAGGGACAGAGAGATAGAGGCAGGGACAGAGATATACATAGAAAGGGACAGAGAGCTATAGAGAGGGACAGATAGATATAGAGAGGGACAGAGAGAGAGGGGGACAGAGAGCTATAGAGAGGGACAGAGAGCATTAGAGAGGGACAGAGAGATATAGAGAGGGACAGAGAGATATAGAGCGAGACAGAGAGCTATAGAGAGGGACAGAGCGAGAGAGAGGGACAGAGAGCTATAGAGAGGGACAGAGAACTATAGAGAGGGACAGAGAGATATAGAGAGAGGGACAGAGAGCTATAGAGAGGGACAGAGAGATATAGAGAGGGACAGAGAGATATAGAGAGGGACAGAGAGATATAGAGAGGGACAGAGAGATATAGAGGGGGACAGAGAGCCATAGAGAGGGACAGAGAGAGGGAGAGGGACAGAGCGCTATAGAGGGGGACAGAGAGATATAGAGAGGGACAGAGAGATATAGAGAGGGACAGAGAGAGGGAGAGGGACAGAGAGCTATAGAGGGGGACAGAGAGAGGGAGAGGGACAGAGCGCTATAGAGGGGGACAGAGAGATATAGAGGGGGACAGAGAGCCATAGAGAGGGACAGAGAGAGGGAGAGGGACAGAGAGCTATAGAGAGGGACAGAGAGATATAGAGAGGGACAGAGAGAGAGAGGGACAGAGAGCTATAGACAGGGACAGAGAGAGAGAGGGACAGAGAGCTATAGAGAGGGACAGAGAGAGAGAGGGACAGAGAGCTATAGAGAGGGACAGAGAGATAGAGGAGTGTTGGAGACTGGACAACCTGTCTGTTTAAACTCCAGTGTAGTTTAAACAGTACAGAATACGGGACTAGAATTATAATACATTTATGAGTTCTATGTTTAACTCAATTTGCCCCAAATGTATGACAGAAAAATCAATTTAAAACCAATGCAACAGTTAACAGAATGGAAAAGCATTTCTGTTTCTTTGTATTCCCATTATAGCTGTCACAGATAGCTGTCAGATGTTGTGAACAAAAAAATCTAATTTCTCCATTCACTCAGATCTATGGCTTTTGTAAGACATACACACACACACACATCAACTACATCACCCCTGCCCAGACCAACATCAACTACATCACCCCTGCCCAGACCAACATCAACTACATCACCCCTGCCCAGACCAACATCAACTACATCACCCCTGCCCAGACCAACATCAACTACATCACCCCTGCCCAGACCAACATCAACTACATCACCCCTGCCCAGACCAACATCAACTACATCACCCCTGCCCAGACCAACATCAACTACATCACCCCTGCCCAGACCAACATCAACTACATCACCCCTGCCCAGTCCAACATCAACTACATCACCCCTGCCCAGACCAACATCAACTACATCACCCCTGCCCAGACCAACATCAACTACATCACCCCTGCCCAGACCAACATCAACTACATCACCCCTGCCCAGACCAACATCAACTACATCACCCCTGCCCAGACCAACATCAACTACATCACCCCTGCCCAGACCAACATCACCCCTGCCCAGTCCAACATCAACTACATCACCCCTGCCCAGACCAACATCAACTACATCACCCCTACCCAGACCAACATCAACTACATCACCCCTTGCCCAGACCAACATCACCTACATCACCCCTGCCCAGACCAACATCACCCCTGCCCAGTCCAACATCAACTACATCACCCCTGCCCAGTCCAACATCAACTACATTACCCCTGCCCAGAACAACATCACCCCTGCCCAGACCAACATCACCCCTGCCCAGACCAACATCAACTACATCACCCCTGCCCAGACTAACATCAACTGCATCACCCCTGCTCAGTCCAACATCAACTACATCACCCCTGCCCAGTCCAACATCAACTACATCACCCCTGCCAAGTCCAACATCAACTACATCACCCCTGCCCAGACCAACATCAACTACATCACCCCTACCCAGACCAACATCAACTACATCACCCCTTGCCCAGACCAACATCAACTACATCACCCCTGCCCAGTCCAACATCACCCCTGCCCAGACCAACATCACCCCTGCCCAGACCAACATGAACAACATCAGCCCTACCCAGACCAACATCACCCCTGCCCAGACCAACATCAACTACATCAGCCCTACCCAGACCAACATCACCCCTGCCCAGACCAACATCAACTACATCACCCCTGCCCAGTCCAACATCAACTACATCACCCCTGCCCAGTCCAACATCACCTACATCACCCCTGCCCAGACCAACATCAACTACATCACCCCTGCCCAGACCAACATCAACTACATCACCCCTGCCCAGTCCAACATCAACTACATCACCCCTGCCCAGACCAACATCAACTACATCACCCCTGCCCAGACCATCATCAACTACATCACCCCTGCCCAGACCAACCTCAACTACATCACCCCTGCCCAGACCAACTTCAACTACATCACCCCTGCCCAGACCAACATCACCCCTGCCCAGACCAACATCAACTACATCACCCCTGCCCAGACCAACATCAACTACATCACCCCTGCCCAGACCAACATATATCATTCCAACACCACACATTTTAATACGAACTTCAAATCACATCAGTCCATCTATCTAAACATATAGTTATGCAGTTGTTTTAATCTAATCTCTGAAGTATATATATATATAATATAATATAATGTATATAAGCCCGGTGCCTTGCAGATTAAAAGGGCAGTCAGTGGACCTCAACTCACCACAGAAGGGCAGTAGCCGAACAGCAGTAGAAAGAGCAGAGGATTCAGCACCACGGACAGCGGCCACATTCTGCCCGCGAACCGGTCACCCTTGTCCTCTCTCCCCTGTATGTTTCAACACGTCGCTCAGTCAGTGTGGAGAACGGCTTGAGGTTTCTGCAGGTTAAAAATAACGGTAAAATGCCTGGCCTTTTTTTTTTTTTAAATATCAAGACTCCAGAGAAAGAGAGTGAGTGTAGATCCGTGTCAGACTAGTCATCACATTCATCACCGTTCAGTACGCGTGAAGCCATGTGGGCAGCGCCGGGGACTGGAAACAACACCAGCTGCTCGTGACTGAGTGTGAGATGGGGAAAGTACGTGGCAGCGGAACAGACCGGGTGAAAACATCAGTTGATGTACAGGGACCTGCAAGAGGGGAAATGATGTCATTTAGCGATACTTGCCTCATCGGTCCGTTCACAGCAAATTTACAATCGGAATTTGAACACCCGCAGTGTTAAATGTAACACATTACGTCATCTCAAATAGTGTTAAACTAACACTTTGTAAAGTGTTGATAAACGAACCGTTTCAGAGTGATAGGTCTCTAACACAATGAGTGTTGCACATTCCGACTTAAATTAACACTTTATTAGAGCCGATGCTGTCACACTTTATTAGTGTTAGGGAATTAACACCTGGGGTGTTACAGAAACTAATTTCTGGGTGTTGTTTTAGCATTGTAAGGTGTAAAGCCTAAATTTGCATATTATTTTTCCCAGGGTACCTTTCGAGTGATTTTTTGAGGTACCGGTACCAACCCATGACTGTGTTTGCTAGTAAATCAAATAAATATTTGATCATACAGGTGTAATTATTTTATGATAATGACATTACTTTGTTTCACAATACCATACTCCGACAGCCTATTTTTACCCTAACACAGGGATCTGAAACTCCTGGTTTGCAGGCCACATCAGCAAGTCACATTATGCTGGCTTGCAAAGTGTTTTAGAATTTCCTATTGGAATCCAGCCAGAGTTAGGATGTCCGACAATTGGACATTTTAATCAGCTGTAATGTGCAGTTAGAATGACTGCTAAGGAAGGGAATATTGATAAATGAGGCTACCTGAACCATCTAAACTGGAACAACCATGTCAATAACGGGTGAAATAAATTCAACTACCTACAGATTGGATTCATTTAGAAATGTATCTTATTTTGCTTTGTGTAGTTTTAAGATCAATTAATAATTTAATGTGCATGCAGAAACATAGATATTAAAACAAACTATTCAAAAAAATAAGCCTGCAGCAAAACATGCTGGGAAATATGATAATAAGGCCCCTCCCATTTCTTTTTCACCCTGAGAGAGTTCACGGAAATTAACACCAGGTGGTTTTGATTCCACTCTGATTCAAATAACACTTAAGTTTATTCACCAATTCAATTCAAATCCCTCCGATGTTAACCCCACTAGAATCAACATTCCTATATAACACTCATAACACTATTCACCTCAACACTGTCTGTCTGTCTGTCTGTCTGTCTGTCTGTCTGTCTGTCTGTCTGTCTGTCTGTCTGTCTGTCTGTCTCCAAGCTCCACTTCACAAAAACAGGGTTGCAATGGGGGGGGGGGGGGGGGGGGGTTGGACTGAAGAGTTACAACAATCACCAATTTAAAAAAAGGTATATATTTGAGACAAGAGGCAGGAAGTGTCAGGTCTCTTATCAGCCTTGTTCTTCTGATGTTGAATCCGACTGTCAGAGTTAACGTCATGCGTCTTCAGTCTGAGGGATTAATAGGGGACATGGATGGATCAGCTGACAGATGCTTCGTATATTTATCATGTTAACACAAAGACCTTTTACTGAACGAGACATGCTTGGTTCAACCACACCAAGAAATATAGAGACGCAGTTAAACTATTAGAACTAAACAAATATTAGATTATAACAAATAAACACGCTGGAATAGTTGTTGTTGTTGTTGTTGACTGTGGAGAACACAGTGCATTCACAGTTCTGTCATGGCTGTCTCTACGAAGCTCAATATCTGGTGATTCATCTGCCTCATTAGTAACACATTCCAATGTTTGTGTGTGTGTGTGTGTGTGTGTGTGTGTGTGTGTGTGTGTGTGTGTGTGTGTGTGTGTGTGTGTGTGTGTGTGTGTGTGTGTGTGTGTGTGTGTGTGTGTGTGTGTGTGTGTGTGTGTGTGTGTGTGTGTGTGTGTGTGTGTGAGTGTGTGTGTGAGAGAGAGAGACACACAGAGAGAGAGAGAGAGACACAGAGAGAGAGAGAGACACCCACAGTGAGAGAGACACACACAGAGAGCGACACACAGAGAGAGACAGAGTGTATGTGTGTGTGTGTGTGTGTGTGTCGCTGTCTTGAGCCTTTAGTCCCACACAGAAACAGAACTAATTATGTAGGAAGAGAATCGTTTGTCTTCTGAAACCCAGTCTCTGAGTAGTAGGCCCCAAGTTCCACACGTCAGGTGCCAGTTTCCCCAGACACATATTAAGCTTAGTCCAAGACTAAAAAGCATTTACAGATTCTCCATTAAAAATAGCTTTTTAGTTAGCCTCGTTGGACCATCCTGATCTTCCATTCTGTGTGAAGTGAAGTAAATCAATAGTGATAGGCTCAGAATAGTGGACCAGGATACTTTAGTCCAGGACCAGGTATAATAGTGGACCAGGATACTTTAGTCCAGGACCAGGTGTAATGGTGGACCAGGATACTTTAGTCCAGGACTAGGTGTTATAGTGGACCAGGATACTTTAGTCCAGGACCAGGTGTAATGGTGGACCAGGATACTTTAGTCCAGGACTAGGTGTTATAGTGGACCAGGATACTTTAGTCCAGGACTAGGTGTAATAGTGGACCAGGATACTTTAGTCCAGGACTAGGTGTAATAGTGGACCAGGATACTTTAGTCCAGGACTAGGTGTAATAGTGGACCAGGATACTTTAGTCCAGGACTAGGTGTAATAGTGGACCAGGATACTTTAGTCCAGGACCAGGTGTAATAGTGGACCAGGATACTTTAGTCCAGGACCAGGTGTAATAGTGGACCAGGATACTTTAGTCCATGACTAGGTGTAATAGTGGACCAGGATACTTTAGTCCAGGACTAGGTGTAATAGTGGACCAGGATACTTTAGTCCAGGACCAGGTGTAATGGTGGACTAGGATACTTTAGTCCATGACTAGGTGTAATAGCGGACCAGGATACTTTAGTCCATGACTAGGTGTAATAGCGGACCAGGATACTTTAGTCCAGGACCAGGTGTAATAGCGGACCAGGATACTTTAGTCCAGGACTAGGTGTAATAGTGGACCAGGATACTTTGAGAGAGAGAGAGAGAGAGAGAGAGAGAGAGAGAGAGAGAGAGAGAGAGAGAGAGAGAGAGAGAGAGGTAGAGAGAGAGGTAGAGAGAGAGGTAGAGAGAGAGAGAGAGAGAGAGAGAGAGAGAGAGAGAGAGAGAGAGAGAGAGAGAGAGAGAGAGAGAGAGAGAGAGAGAGAGAGAGAGAGAGAGAGAGAGGTAGGTAGGTAGGTCGAATTTTCTCCACTCACACTCGTTCCACATTATTTAAGAGAAGTCTTCAAGCATTTTGTCAAGTTACCAAAACATTTATTTTAGATTTTTACAATAAACTGTAAACATAATTTCACAGGTTTGAAAGGTTTTATTTAGTCTGTAGTTAAACTGTTACAATGAAGAAAGGAAGGAGAGGGAGATGCTAACATCATGATCAAAGTCTGAGTCAGAGAAAGAGAGAGGCACTTGGAGAGACAGGACCCCTAGGGGTGCAGCTCGGCATTGTGGGTAGAACAGTAGCGATAGAAGGGTTGGTTGTTTAGCAACAAAACCGACGTGTGCGCAACTATAGACAAAAACAGACGGGGTTGGCTGAGAATGTTGATAACATGTAAACTATATTTAGTCTCCAATGTTTATTGAAAACATAAATACATTTGCACAATGAACACTTGTTGTCTCTCGAGAAAAACAATGTTACAGTTGTTGGTCAGCTAGCTAACAAATTTTAGCCATATTATCATAGATGTGACAACAGTCAAAATATCAACAACAAAAAAAGGCATGCTATCAAGAACAAGAGGAAAGTAGCTCAATCAAATGTATTTATAAAGCCCTTTTTACATCCGCCGATGTCACAAAGTGCTGTACAGAAACCCAGCCTACGTCCCCAAACAGCAAAGCAATGCAGGTGTAGCTGAAACGAACCACCTACGATTCCCCCTTTGGCAGCTTCTTGTCATCCAGAATCACAACACAGGTACTTCTACCCCCATTGAAGTTTGCACATCGTTTTCTCCTGACTTTTGTCAGCTAACCCATCTATAAGACATATCGCACCATAGTTTAGCCTAATCTGACAAAGATTAGGATTAGGATTATTTAATCCTTTGCGGAAGGGAAAATAATCTGTAAAAAATAAAGCAACATGGAATTATCACAAGGATTTACAACCCCTCTAGAGAGTGAACAATACAAGACGGTCAAATCAACACATTGTTCAGAATCCAGTTTTAATATGAATCAACCATCAAAAGCACACGAAAACACTTCCTCATTACTGGTACAGAAACGGTCCAACTATTAAGGGATAATTTACTTGGCATTATTCACAAACTGTTAGGAAATAGACAAGAAGTATTTTTCTCTCCTTTAAAAAAAATAATTCCCCCGGCCCAAATATATTAACTTAATTGTACAAATCAAGGTATATACAGGGTTTGATATCCATCCTGTAGCATCTCAACATTAATGTACATAGAGCGACTGAGGTATACCATTCTGTGGGATAAAATTGATCTGTCAGAAGAAGCCTGTTGAGTGCATATGTAAACTGGCTTAGTGGGAACAAATAATCAAAACCAGGAAGTAATAGTTTAAAACAACAACACGGGTCAGTTATGAGACAACATGGTTTGAGGTGGTTGTAGTCCAGCTTGGTTTAGTAACCCTTACTGTATATAGGCCTACTATGTATATAACCCTTACTGTAGAGTATAGTGTAGTCTTGGAGGGGGAGAATAATGCTGTAAGTGCTTTATAATGGTCAATATTTACAAAGGAGATTCTTCATAATTATTTGTATTGCTGATATTACACTGTATCCCAAACACAACAACCTAGTATTACTTACTTACCCATTTGTTTCTCAAAAGATATTTAACACAAACAAATATATTTATTGCAAATGTATTTTCTATATAGTTTAAAAACCAACATTTATTAAAACATTAATATTAAGAGCTTTGGTACACATGCACGTTTCTTTTTTGAAGAGTGGATTCAGAAAGAGAACAGTATTGTACAACATAATAATAATAATAATTACAGTTTTTGCAAAATTCACTTTTTTTCTGTAGCACCTTTGGTGTTCTGAGTTCCGCACAAAATCACCTCTGTGGTTGTATCTGGAGCAACACTGGAGCTACCAGACAGGGAGGCTGGGCTGGGGGAGGGACGAGGGAGGAGACAGGGAGGCTGGGCTGGGGGAGGGACGAGGGAGGAGACAGAGTAGGCTGGGCTGAGGGAGGGACGAGGGAGGAGACAGGGTAGGCTGGGCTGAGGGAGGGACGAGGGAGGAGACAGGGGAGGCTGGGCTGGGGGAGGGACGAGGGAGGAGACAGGGAGGCTGGGCTGGGGGAGGGACGAGGGAGGAGACAGGGAGGCTGGGCTGGGGGAGGGACGAGGGAGGAGACAGAGTAGGCTGGGCTGAGGGAGGGACGAGGGAGGAGACAGGGTAGGCTGGGCTGAGGGAGGGACGAGGGAGGAGACAGGGTAGGCTGGGCTGAGGGAGGGACGAGGGAGGAGACAGGGGAGGCTGGGCTGGGGGAGGGACGAGGGAGGAGACAGGGAGGCTGGGCTGGGTGAGGGACGAGGGAGGAGACAGGGAGGCTGGGCTGGGTGAGGGACGAGGGAGGAGACAGGGAGGCTGGGCTGGGGGAGGGACGAGGGAGGAGAGGGGGGGCTGGGCTGGGGGAGGGACGAGGGAGGAACCAGGGAGGCTGGGCTGGGGGAGGGACGAGGGAGGAACCAGGGAGGCTGGGCTGGGGGAGGGACGAGGGAGGAGACAGGGAGGCTGGGCTGGGGGAGGGACGAGGGAGGAGACAGGGAAGCTGGGCTGGGGGAGGGACGAGGGAGGAGGCAGGGAGGCTGGGCTGGGGGAGGGACGAGAGAGGAGACAGGGAGGCTGGGCTGGGGGAGGGACGAGGGAGGAGACAGGGTAGGCTGGGCTGGGGGAGGGACGAGGATAGAGACAGGGAGGCTGGGCTGGTGGAGGGATGAGGGAGGGGGAGAAAAGGGGGAGAAAAGGAGGTTTTGAGGGTTGGGGTGAGTGGGTCCTCCCTCTGTTTGCTGAAAGTGCGCCACTGTCCGTCCACGGCATCAAACGTCCTTTATTCCTGATGTCACTTCCTCTCGTTACAAGTTAAAGTCATTGCGTAATTGGCCCTACAAGGGCGAGGAGTATTCCCCTGGGACAATGCTTTTATGACAGGGCAGAGGGAGGGCATGTTGTTCTATAGGTGTGTAGCTCAGAGGAGTGGGGGGGCATGTTGTTCTGTAGGGGGTAGGGCAGAGGGGGGGGGCTGTTGTTCTATAGTGGGTAGGGCAGGGGGGGGGGGGGGGGGCTGTTGTTGAATGGGGGAGGGCAGCGTGCTGGTGGTCTGATGCTGGTGGTCTGATGCTGGTGGTCTGATCATATGAATGATATAAAACACAGGTTTTGTTTAGAGCACCTGAGACAAGGCCAGGTCGGGTCTAGGAGAGAACAGGGAGGGGGGACGGTTATGGTTCAGGTGGTGGTAAGGTCCTAGCCCATGAAGCAGACGGGGCCCACCTCGAACCCGAACCGCTGGCTGGGGTCGCCAAAGTCATTAAACATGACGTCGATGATGGGCACTTGGTCGACGCGAGGAGTGTTGATCTCCATCACCGTCTTGGAGTAGCCCGACTTCAGCTGGAGAGGGGAGGGAGAGAGGGGGAGGGATGGAGTTATTCTGGTGTCAAATTCAGATCCTAAGATCAATCAATATCTACCAGTAACTACCATATGAAGACCAATTAGCAATCTCCAATGGAACCAAAGGAACCTCTAATTTGAACCAATGGAATCTCCAATGGAACCAATGGAATCTCTAATGGAACCAATGGAATCTCCAATGGAACCAATGGAATCTCTAATGGAACCAATGGAATCTCCAATGGAACCAATGGAATCTCCAATGGAACCAATGGAAAATCCAATGGAACCTCTAATGGAACCAATGGAATCTTCAATGGAACTAATGGAATCTCAATGGAACCTCTAATGGAACCAATGGAATCTCTAATGGAACCAATGGAATATCCAATGGAACTAATGGAATCTCTAATGAAACTAATGGAATATTCAATGGAACTAATGGAATCTCTAATGAAACTAATGGAATATTCAATGGAACTAATGGAATATCCAATGGAACCAATGTAATCTTCAATGGAACTAATGGAATCTCCAATGGAACCAATGGAATCTCTAATGGAACTAATGGAATATTCAATGGAACTAATGGAATATCCAATGGAACCAATGTAATCTTCAATGGAACTAATGGAATCTCCAATGGAACCAATGGAATCTCTAATGGAACCAATGGAATCTCCAATGGAACTAATGGAATCTCCAATGGAACCAATGGAATCTCCAATGGAACCAATGGAATCTCCAATGGAACCAATGGAAAATCCAATGGAACCTCTAATGGAACCAATGGAATCTTCAATGGAACCAATGGAATCTCTAATGGAACCAATGGAATCTCCAATGGAACTAATGGAATCTCTAATGAAACTAATGGAATATTCAATGGAACTAATGGAATCTCCAATGGAACCAATGTAATCTACAATGGAATGAATGGAATCTCAATGGAACCAAAGGAATCTCTAATGGAACCAATGGAATCTCTAATGAAAACCAATGGAATCTCCAATGGAACTACTGGAATCTCCAATGGAACTAATGGAATCTCCAATGGAACTACTGGAATTTCCAATGGAACTACTGGAATCTCCAATGGAACTAATGGAATCTCCAATGGAACTAATGGAATCTCCACTGGAACCAATGGAATCTCCACTGGAACTACTGGAATCTCCAATGGAACCAATGGAATCTCCAATGGAACTAATGGAATATTCAATGGAACTACTGGAATCTCCAATGGAACCAATGTAATCTACAATGGAAGTAATGGAATCTCAATGGACCTCATGGAATCTCTAATGAAAACCAATGGAATCTCCAATGGAACTACTGGAATCTCCAATGGAACTAATGGAATCTCCAATGGAACTACTGGAATATCCAATGGAACTACTGGAATCTCCAATGGAACTAATGGAATCTCCAATGGAACTCCAATGGGAATCTCCACTGGAACTACTGGAATCTCCAATGGAACTAATGGAATCTCCAATGGAACTACTGGAATCTCCATGGAACTAATGAAAATTTCAGCAGAACCAATTAAATCTCCGATGGAAGTAATGGAATCTCAATGGACCTCATCTCAATGGAACGTATGGAATCTCCAATGGAACCAATGGAATCTCCAATGGAACGTATGGAATCTCCAATGGAACCAATGGAATCTCCAATGGAACGTATGGAATCTCCAATGGAACTAATGGAATCTCAATGGAACTAATGGAATCTCAATGGAACTAATGGAATCTCAATGGAACTAATGGAATCTCCAATGGAACTAATGGAATCTCTAATGAAAACCAATGGAATCTCCAATGGAACTACTGGAATCTCAATGGAACTAATGGAATCTCCAATGGAACTACTGGAATCTCCAATGGAACTACTGGAATCTCCAATGGAACTAATGGAATCTCCAATGGAACCAATGGAATCTCCACTGGAACCAATGGAATCTCCACTGGAACCAATGGAATCTCCACTGGAACTACTGTAATCTCCAATGGAACCAATGGAATCTCCAATGGAACTACTGGAATCTCCAATGGAACTACTGGAATCTCCAATGGAACCAATGGAATCTCCAATGGAACTACTGGAATCTCAATGGAACTAATGAAAATTTCATCAGAACCAATTAAATCTCTGATGGAAGTAATGGAATCTCAATGGAACCAATGGAATCTTCAATGGAACCAATGGAATCTCTAATGGAACCAATGGAACCAATGGAATCTTCAATGGAACCAATGGAATCTCTAATGGAACCAATGGAACCAATGGAATCTCCGATGGAAGTAATGGAATCTCAATGGAACTAATGAAAATTTCATCAGAACCAATTAAATCTCCAATGGAACTACTGGAATCTCAATGGAACTAATGAAAATTTCATCAGAACCAATTAAATCTCCAATGGAACCAATGGAATCTTCAATGGAACCAATGGAATCTCTAATGGAACCAATGGAATCTCTAATGGAACCAATGAAATCTCCAATGGAACTACTGGAATCTCAATGGAACTAATGGAATCTCTAATGGACCTAATGGAATCTTTAATGGAACTAATGGAACCTCCAATGGAACTAATGGAATCTCCAATGGAACCAATGTAATCTTCAATGGAACTAATGGAATCTCAATGGAATCTCCAATGGAACCAATGGAATCTCTAATGGAACCAATGGAATCTCCAATGGAACCAATGGAATCTCTAATGGAACCAATGGAATCTCTAATGGAACCAATGGAATCTCTAATGGAACCAATGAAATCGCCAATGGAACTACTGGAATCTCAATGGACCTAATGGAATCTCCAATGGAACTAATGGAATCTCTAATGGAACCAATGGATTCTCTAATGGAACCAATGGAATCTCCAATGGAACCAATGGAATCTCTAATGGAACCAATGGAATCTCTAATGGAACCAATGAAATCTCCAATGGAACTAATGGAATCTCCAATGGAACCAATGAAATCTCCAATGGAACTACTGGAATCTCAATGGAACCAATGAAATCTCCAATGAAACTAATGGAATCTCTAATGGAACCAATGAAATCTCCAATGAAACTAATGGAATCTCTAATGGAACCAATGAAATCTCCAATGGAACCAATGGAATCTCCAATGGAACGTATGGAATCTCCAATGGAACGTATGGAATCTCCAATGGAACGTATGGAATCTCCAATGGAATCTCTAATGGAACCAAAAGCATCTATAATGGAGACAATGGAATCTGTGTTGGCACTAACATAATCTTTAATGGCACTAATGGAATCTATAATGGAACCAATGGAATCTATAATGGAACCAATAGGATCTCCAATGGGACAAATGGAATCTCTAATAGAACTAATGCAAATTCCAATGGAAGCTCCAAGCTGCAAGCTAAATCTGACTTTTTACGACTACATACCGAGCATCCGTCCGACAGGGCCTTGATGAAGGGGTTGTTATCGTAGGACATCTCCTCGTCGTTGGAGCCCAGGAAGCGTAGAGCCTTGTCGTAGCCGTCTGCCTTGGCATCGTACCAGGCTACAGACTGGTGGCAGATGTAGGTGAAATTCTGACGGGCTGACGAACTGAGCAGCTTCAGGAAGGTCATCTGGACTGTCTGGATGGTGTTCTCCTCCATGTCCACATAGTTCAACTGGGAGAAGGAGGGAGGGAGGGAGGGTGGGAGGGGGAGGAAGGGAGGGAGGGAGGGTGGGAGGGGGAGGAAGGGAGGGAGAGAGGGAGGGAGGGGGAGGGAGCAGGAAGAGGTGTAGAGAGGGAGGGAGGGAGGGAGGGAGGGAGGGAGGGAGGGAGGGAGGGAGGTGTCGAGAGGATTATGGAGATGATACATTTAGTCTCACTGTAGGTTATCTTGCCCTGGGTCTAAAATGTCTATTGTACATCTCAATCTTGATGTTGATCATGTACGACTGTTTTGAGAGTTGGATATTTTGTAATACTTACTATTTTTCCACGTTTGAATTCACTGAACCATGATCCAGGAGCCTCTTTTGGCCAGTTAGATATTCTGACCTGTTACACAGAACAAACACAACACCATGAATGAATGAACAGGTTACCAGGTTAGGAAAACAACATGTTTACTGTTATAGGTGTGGCAGGTTCACTGTTGGGGTGGTAGGTAGCCTAGAGGTTAGAGCATTGGGCTAGTAGCCGTAAGGATGTTAGATCAAATCCCTGAGCTGACAAGGTAAAAATCTGTTGTTCTGCCCCTGAACAAGGCAGTTAACTCACTAGGCTCTTGTTGTAAATAATAATTTGTTCCTAACTGACTTGCCTAGTAAAATAAAGGTTAAATAAAAAAAAAAGGTCTATAGCTCTACATCCTAAATAGACAGTAAAACACTGAGTATGAAATTGTTAAAAGGTTCATATTAACTACTGTACACTCTTAGAGAAAAAGGGAGCTATCTAGAACCTTAAAGGGTTCTTTGGCTGTCCCCATAGGAGAACCCTTTGAAGAACCCTTTTTGGGTTTCATTGGGTTCCTTTCTACATAGGGTTCTACATGGAACCAAAACGGGTTTTAACTGGAACCAAAAAGGGTTCTCTTATGGGGACAGCCGAAGAACCCGTTTGGAACCCATTTTTCTAAGAGTGTATCTATAGGCATTACAGACATTACAGACATTACAGACATTACAGACATTACAGACATTACAGACATCACAGACATCATTTTCCAGAAATGACCAATGGAAACGTACGCCAGCGGACTTCTTGTCAGGGTAGATACAGGTCTCTCCTCCAGCGGTGAAGTTACAGTAGACCTTGAAGGAGTCTCCAGTACAGCCCTGGTTAGGATCAATCCAGTATTCACCTGAACATCACAAAACACACAATCAGGATGGCAAGGTCATTAACATGATGTACTGGGGCCCTATGGCAAGGTCAATAACATGATGTACTGGGGCCCTATGGCAAGGTCAATAACATGATGTACTGGGGCCCTATGGCAAGGTTATTAAACAATGTCCCTCATAGTACTGTAAAACAGAAATCATTCCGATTGTAATGAGATGCTCAGATTATAATGAGTTGCTCAGATTGTAATGATATGGTCAGATTATAATGAGATGCTCAGATTGTAATGAGATGCTCAGATTGTAATGAGATGCTCAGATTATAATGAGATGCTCAGATTGTAATGAGATGCTCAGATTGTAATGAGTTGCTCAGATTATAATGAGATGCTCAGATTGAGTTGAAACCAGCATACACAGTACGTCACCAGGAAACAACATTGTAAGTCACTACTCTTTGTGATTTTTTTTTTTAACTTTCCTACTTTACTGCAACGTTTCAGTCACATAGACCTTTGGCCAAGTCAATGTCGCACTTGTTAATGAATATTTAATATGCAATGTCTATTTGCTGTGTGTGGGGGCTCCTTCTAGCAGCTGCTCTCTCTCTCACTTCATTGCTAACCAGCTCCTGAAGTTGCTGTAATGATGATGATGATGTTTTTTGTAACTCAGTCTGTCCTTTTATATGTACTGTTTATAAATCTGTGTTTTACCTGGAAACCAAAGTTCCCTCTGAGGACAATGCAGTCTGTTTGATTTGATTGCACCCACCGTTAGGGAAGTCAGGCTGGCT